>NT_166524.1:908870-1003663 GCF_000002855.4 Aspergillus niger
TACGTGCGAGTAACGTCCTCCCCGCCCGGGAACTCGTCAAACTCGCTGCTCCGCGCCAGATCCCGATTCACTATATCTCTACGGCGGGCGTCCTCCCCGCCAACGCAGCAGGGACAGACAGTGTGGTCGCGCAGTCCGTCGCCGCCCATCCGCCCCCGAGCGACGGATCCCAGGGATACATCGCCAGCCGCTGGGTCTGCGAACAACTGCTCCACGCCGCCACAACCCAGCTGCATATCCCAACCACCATCCACCGCTTCGTTCCCGCTCGATCATCTCCAGAAGAATCTACTATCCCCGCCCTGCAGCACTTCCTCACCTTCATCGACTCCCTCGCCCTGAAACCAGACTTTAGCGGCACGAAGGGTCATTTCGAGATGATTCCCGTGCATCGCGCAGCGGACTCTCTGGCTAGTGCTTTGATCCAGGAACCTGCTGCGGACAAGAGCGTGGCCCCTCGCTTCGTACACCATGAGTGTCCCGTGCGGATCGACATTGGGGAGATGGAGCGGTTCATGGAGCAGGAGAGGGGAGACACCCCGCTGCCGACGATCCCACTACTCAAGTGGATTGGGCAGATGAAGCGCAACGGGTTGGAGTATTTTGTCACGAGTCAGGTGTTGGTCATGGGGGATGGGGAGGGGTTGGAATCCCGACGGTGATGGATGGTACTGTGCTTCGTTTGTTGCTGTGGGTTGAATCCCATATTTGTGTGAACACATGTCCAATTTATTATATTCATAGAGTTGAAGCTTCGAGTTGGATAGGATATGTTTATCATGAGTAATATTAGATAGAATACTAAGTTAGATCTCTTGTGATAGAATCTTTATGCAGCCAGCCTTGTACAAAGAAAAGTAGGATCTAAAATATTTAAATAAGTATTAAAGTAGGAAATATAATAAATAAACAATTTATAAGCTCCCGTTAAATAACCTTCCAAGTTATCAGTAGCTTCTATTTTTCTTAATATATCTATGGCTACTGCTGTCTTCAGTTCAGAAGATAGATAGATCATGTAGCTGCTATATAGGAGTCACATAATAAGGCATTGGAGGCCAAGGTCTCACAAATAGACCTGGATGCTAGCTAGCCGGTGCTTTCGGGGCACCCGCCATTAGGTTACAACCCAGCGGTACTCATTCTGCATCGGTGATCACTGATATCCCAAAACTGTGAGTGCTCGAGGCGCCCGCCAGGTGAAGCTCTACTTGACACGACATATGCAACGATAATAATCCTATACAAATTGCCTATTCGGGCGTTTACGACGTAGCCGGCCAGGAGTATGAATCTGGCCTGATTTCATGGCGTGTGCTGATCTTCCAGGAATCTAACAGATAGACACTCCGGGAATTTATATATCGGTCAGTTTATCGAAGTTCACACAATTATGGAAGAACGCAGGGCCTCCTCCACATCATCGCGTTGAAACCCAGGTGTCCGACCCAAGCATACTCCTCTTCTGACCAATCCTATCAAGGTCAGGTTAATCATTACGAACCAAGGGCGGACTTACTCGTTATAAAACTTGTGACATTGATATTGGTCTGCACATTTGAGCATTTTGTTGGCTTACCAGCTGAGGTAAGTAGGAGCACATTCTTCTCTCGAATGTAACCCTCCAGGTCCTGTAAGTCAAACCAATCTCCTTCTAGTTGCGTTCGTAAATTGGCCGTGACAAGTGATAAAGGGTCCTCCACGGTGTCCCATCGATGGTGACGAGGGACAAAAGAACCGGAGCTTCTCTGGTCGGGATAATGGGTTCCCGCACCCCCCAACCTGAAAAAGGGAATTCCCTCCCATCCGTCCAGCGGTTTTTGGCTTAGTTGAGCATGTAACTCCGCTTTGAAAAAAGATGTTAGGCGTTCGCGGTTCATCATACTAAAGATGAATCCAAAGGGCCTTTGGAGTTGATTCAAACTGATAGAGGGATTGCATAGAGCGAGGTACCCCTGGTGAGAAGCTGCTAGAAGGAGCCTTTCCATGAACTCGGATATCCCTATGATCGAAGTTCCCGGTGGATCGTTGACGGTGTATGGCAGGTTAGCACTGGTAGGTGTGTATAATCCAGTAACATCCACGGGCAGGTGGAGAGGGATGTTAGGTGATGGGTGCTCGATTGTGGGTTGATATGAGGCTGGTGGAGAGTCAATTGTCTTATTATAGTCGACTGAGACACTTTTCTCGTCGTCGAGGTTTGCTTCGGAAGCTACATTAAGGAATACCGTCATGGTGTCACGTAACTCTGCTGTCAGAGCAGAGTTTAACCTAAGCAGCCCACTCTGAACCAGCTTCTCACTAAAGGATAGCATAGCAGAACTCATTCTCTCAATCGATGTCTCCAAGGTCGATATGTGGTTTTTAAGGCCGTCGAGTGTGGCTTGCTGTCGTGAACGATATGCACGTTGTGCTACGCGAAGTTGCAGGCGACGACGCTGGCACACCAGTGGTTCGGGTTAGAAATGCTAACAACCTTAAGTGAAGTGTTGGTTGAATAGCCTACGAACCTCTTCAGAATTTATCTTGCTGTCACCCAATTCTCGACGCGCTCCGCGGTCATTCGCTTGCGCGATCGTCTTGTATCCATTTCGCTGACGTTTTTGTGGTCGCGTGGTGGTCGGTTCAGAGAGGGGTGCTTGCTTTGAGCTCGTCTGGTTGAAGTAAGATGCGAACTCAGGGGTGAAGTCGCCAGGACTCGATGATGACGTATTACTTTGAGCATTTTGTGAGTTAGATGATTTGAGCAGGGGATAGGAGCGGGTTGAGAGCAATGAGGTTATATCAGAGGTCACGGACCCCGGTAATGGCGAGAAATCATCCCAGTTAAAGAAAGGCAGGTCATTCTGTGTTTGTTGTTCCATGACAGGCGAAATATCGTCAGAAATGAAGCCAAAGAAGTCATTACTCAATGGACTGAGTACGCGATCGTAATAGAATCCTACAAGCGTTTCCTAATCGATTCGATCAAGTAATTGGATGTCGCCTCGGCACGATCACTAATCATTAAGTTAGATCTGGTTGATGACACGCCACCTTCCCTTCCAAACCTACATGCTTACAAATTAGAATCAAACAGAAATTTACACCAAATGGATATTGACTTTACGGCTCGGAAGAGAAGATCAAAATGAGGACAGATTTCACCAGTCAACGGAGCAGAGCAGAAGCGAACCAGGAGGGTTGTAGCTCGTATAGACTTTCTTTCCGCCACACCGCCCACCGTACGGTGCTGATAGGAATGTTGGCACAGAATGTCCTTCTGCTAATCAGACAAAGTTACAGGAAAGTAGTATATCTCAAAATCCCAACTATCGAGAAAAGTCAAAAATGGGCTAACAAGTTCGATTCCCCTGAGCTGGGATTGATTCATGTTTGACTAAATGCGGAAGATATGTTGACATGTGTGACTAAGGAGTCTCCCCAGTGTTGTAGACTAGTTTTGCGCCACTGACTTTGCCGGTCCTGAGCAACTCTAGTCCTCCCAAGACACCACTTAGACCATCCTTTCCAACCTTGGGCGGATGAACTTTGATCTTGCCCTGATCCAAAAGCGTCTGAGCCACCTGAGTGAACTTCTTGGCGTGCTCGAAATCCTCTGGCTTAGCGGGAAGAGACATGTCACCGAAGTTGAAGGCCTCGCCAAGGGTGGTGTAGACCAGGATGGAGTGATTGTTGACGTTGCCACGGTCAATTTTTCCAGGCAAGAGTGAAAGGTGCGCGCCACCCTCTGTTGAAAGCGCCTGGTCGCTGAAATCAACACTAGAAGGAAGAGATATACAGTCCATGACCAGTGTCAAGCTGTTGTTTGTCTGCTTGCGAATTTGGCTGGCGGACTCTGGGTCGTTATAATCGAAGACAAAGTCCGCACCAAGCCCACGGACAAGATCGAAGTTGTGCGGCGAGCAGGTGGTGAACACCTGGTACCCGGAGAGCTTAGCGAACTGGATGGCTAAGGTACCTGTAGCCGTAGAACCGCCATATATAAGAATAGGAGTCGTCTTTTGGATAGGTTGCGTTGGTGGAGCCAGTCCCAAAGTCTGATACAGAGCCTGGCCCACAGTCTGGATACCAACTCCAAGCGTGGCGGCTTCCTGGAAGCTCAAATGTTCGGGGATTCGGAATTGCACATCACCCTTGACAACAATGTACTCGGCGAAAGAGCCATCCTCGGGTTCGATGGCATTACCACCATGGGTGGAACCACAGATACGGTCACCCTTCTTCCAAGGTAGCTTGACGTCCTTGCCAACGGCCTCAACAACGCCAGAGTAATCACATCCTAGCAGTACACCGGGCGGCGACAGGTAGTCGGTATGCTTCCAGTCAGTGGGGTTCAACCCCACGCTGACAGTCTTCACGAGGACGTAATCGTCGCGGAGCTTGGGAATAGCACGGGAGCTGACCAAGCCTGCAGTCTTAGGTTCGGTAACGATGACGGCCTTCTGAGTAGACATGATTGAAGATGAGATGATGAGTAGTAGTAGTAGTAGTAGTAGTAGTAGTAGTCACATTGGCGTGTATAGAAGCATATTTAATACAACACTTTGTCGAGATTCGTTGGTGACATTTTTCTAACCTCGGATCGGACGCGAACCGTAATCAATAGCGATAGATGAGCAATCTTCGCCTATGGGTCAACCTTGTATCGATGACAAACCTACCAATTTTCGTACGATAGATTATCGTCTGCAGGATTCCAAATTACAGGACTACAACCATGGAGCGCGTGATGGGTAGTATAGGAGGCCTTTTATTATTCAGCTTCGCCTCTTTTTATGATTACTGATCCGATATTGTCGGCAATGTTGAATCATCAGGCCCGATACGAGCTGATCGCGACATCATCATCTCGAACTTTCTCGTATCCATAACAAGTACACTATTGATAATCAATTAACTCCCCGAGTATAAAGATGCCCATAACCGGTAACTGTTCTCTTGTATCATAAAAAAATATTACTTTGAAAGTACCATCACGATGCCTGCTCCGTTGATTTTCATAACTGGCGCTACTGGCTTTATTGGCAGTGCTACCGCTGTTGAAGCCCTCAAGTCCGGATATCGACTTCGAATTGGCGTTCGCAAGAAGTCAGAGAAACTTGAATCATTGTTGGCAGACTATCGCGACCGAGTGGAATTCGTCATCATCCCAGATCTCACCGAGGAGGCTGCCTTCCGAGGAAAGCTGGATGGAGTGGACTATGTCCTCCATCTTGCATCGCCGCTTGCCAACGGCACAGACAAAGAAGCTTTCTTCCCCCCAGCGGTGAAAGGGACCTTGGCTGTACTCAAAGAAGCAACCAAGGTGCCAAGCATCAAGAAGATTGTGATCACTTCGTCTATCGCTGCCCTGATTCCTATCACCGGCATACCTGAAGGCGGTGTCATAAAAGGTAGCGTGGATGCTTGATACGTCAAAGAGACTCAAGATGCTGATCTCGGATTTTAGAGGACAATGATTGGGATTTCGGTGTCGACCCAGAGGCTGATTTCGTGGATCCTAGCAATCCCGGTGCAACACCCATGACTCTCTACCGTGCATCCAAATTGCTTGCAAATAATGCTACGTGGGACTTTTGGAAGAAAGAGAACCCCCATTACTCACTGGTGACTCTTCATCCGGCATTTGTCTTTGGGCACAATCTCATGCAAGCTGCTGCCAATGAAACTTTAGGATCCAATGGAATTATCTGGGGTAGTGTGATGGGAGGCGTCCCACTTGGAGGCATCACGGGTGTGCATATTCAAGATGTTGCTGAGGCACATATCAAGTCGTTGGATCCGAAGATTCAAAACGGTTCGAAATATCTGATCTCGGGGCCGCAAACGACATGGAAAGAGGTGGCCCGTATTGCACACAAGTTCTACCCCAATGTTGGTGTGAAGCTTACAGAGAGCGCTGAGGGTGGTTCTATGCCTACTGATACCACCAAAGCCGAAGCTGAACTAGGAATGCAATGGCGGCCGTGGGAGGAGATGGTGCGGGGTGTAATGGACCAACAATTGGGCTTCCTTTCGGGTTGAGCTGTATTTAGTTATTGCTTAACTAAGAATATACAAGCTGAGAAATATTTGCAATAAACAAGTTGAGAATTCTGCTGTTGTTGATTTCGCGTGTGTAATTACTGGGTCATTCTTGCAAAGATTTAAGGGTAATCCAGTTTCATAATCCAAGGCAGGAAAGCCGGCGTGAAGAATCAGCCTGAGAGCGTTAGCAAAACATCTTTATGCCAGTATATTGTAACCAAGGCCATCTTTATAGACCCTTTTTTTCAGAAAATAGCAAGATGGTTGGCCAATGACACAGGCAGCAGACCTTATTATATTAAGGATGGCCTTCTTTGACAAGCAGCCCGATCTGAGTCAGTGTGTCACTACTCGTTTGTTAATTGTTTTATCCAAGTGCAATAGAAAGAATATCAGTAATAAAAACATTCTGAGACGAGAAACCCTAGAAAAAGACTAAAAGCCTTTGTTTTGTTTTGTTGATGCCCTCAAATTTCGTAGGTTTGTATCAGTACCACAGATCTATATAAGCGTTGGTTGCGCACGGTTTAGAGGGCCTGCTCTAGTCACATGGGTTGCCGCAGTGCAACTGGAGTTCCCAGGTGCGTGCTCAGTGAGCAATCTGTGAGTGTTCCACAGTGCACGTAGATCATTCACGTGCTGCCCATATAAAAGCGCACTAGGATGGGATCCTGACAGTAAGCTCACTTATACGCTAGTAAATGAGCTGCTGTTGCCACCAACTAATTTGGAACTAACAGTACACTCTACAACAGGACTATAAAGTGAAGTTATTTGTCACGTAAATCCATAATATAGTCTATCCAATGTATCTCTAACATAACATGCCAAACCCAAACAAACCCGAAATAGTAACATCATATATACAAACCATGCATGAGCACATATACACACTCACCGAGCAGTATCAGCACTAGCCCAGTACTAGCAGCATAGCATCACATCTACAACCGATGCTGCACAACCCCCATCTCCTCCTGTTCCACCCCCTTCCCACTCCCCACAGCAACCGACTGCACCTTCACCTCCCCAGGAACAAAATCCAGTCCCGGCTCCGCCCCCTTAAACTCCAACCTCCTACACAACTCCTTCCACGACTCCAACCCGCGTCTCGCATGCTCCGTGACCACCCCCGTGCCCTTCTCCGCCAACGTGCGACTAAACAACTCCAACGACACCCAGCCCTCGAACCCCGTATCAAAGAACGCCCTCGCGGTCTCCTCAATGGGCAAATACCCGCCGCGATCCTCCTCAAACGCAAACAACCTCGCATTGCGACTCCAGTTCATCCGCACCGGCTGCCCCTCCACATGAAACGGATGGGTCTCATCCAACGGCCTCTCCAGCCTCTCTCCATCCACAACCTGCACGTAGAACACCTTCTTGACATCCACCGTCTCGCGCAACTTCTTCAACGACGCAGCCAGATCCGCCTCCGCGTTGACCGTCTTCCCGTCCTGCCGACCAGGGTGCGCATACACCCGACCCGCAAGGTTAAACGTATCAAGACAGATACCGAAGTTGGGACGGTCCACGGCCTCGACGATCTCGTACGCCTCGTCCCACAGGTTCACCCGCGTGCCCCAGGCCAGTGCTTCGTATACGAAGCGGAAGGGTGGGGACTGTGCCAGGCCGATGTCTGCGAGGCGCTGGAGGTCGCCGACGATCACGTCCCGGTCACCCGTGGTTTGCTGGGCGGGCGCGAAGTTCGAGGGCACCTGGATCATGTCGGTGTCGAGGATGCGAGCGAGCTGGAACCATGTGGGCAGCTTCACGGTCAATAGATACTCGGTTTGCTTGCGGTCGACGAGCCCCTCGTAGAAGGAGAAGGGTTGCAGGCAGATGATGGTGAGGTTGAGGGTCGTGCAGAGAGCGTGCACGGCGTGAGCAGCCGCGATGTGGCTGCCATTGAAGTGGGTGGTTGCGTAGTGGTCCAGGTCGTCGAAGAAGAGCTCGATCCCGCTGTAGCCGTGGCGGGCGGCTTCGTGGAGCTTCCAGGGGAGGGAGTGGATGCCTGGGCGTCCAAGGGACATGGAGGCGATGCCGAGACGGTTGGGCATTTTGGTTGATTTCTTTTTCTTTCTTTTAGATTCCTTTCTTGGTTTGAATTGAGTGGTGGTGGTGACAGAGGGGGTGAAAGTGATGCTTTTATAGAGAATAACCCAGTCCAAGATAAGGTAGGTAATGGGAGGGAAAAAAGTACACCTTAATCAAGCAATGTGATTAAGCCGCGTCAACTAGTGGATTGTCGAAACCTTATCGGACGATCTCCTGTCTAAAGTAAATGCTGTGTAACGGCACACAGGAAAAAGAAAAATAGAAAGCAATAATTTGTGATCTGTCAAAACAAAACAAAAAAGCGTACTTTTTTCTTCAACTCTCTCAAAACAGGAACAGGAACAGGCACCATACTTTAACCATCCACTTAGGGTTGATTGGTGTTCCCCAAAGCAAGAATAATGAATGAGGGGGGAAAGGGGAATTGGCCCGCCCGCCCGCGGCAAAGCGCTTTACCCGGATTGTGTTTATCCGGGGGTAATGTATCCCCGGGAAAGACTGAGTGCCAGGTTTCTGTGGTCTGTGGGCCGGGTGGGCCGACGTTGAGTGGTGTCTCGCCCTTTTTCTTTTAACCCGCGGATGGCCCCGGGGCGGCAAAAGAGGGGTGGGAGGTTTTATTTAACCTTTATCCATCCCTACTTACTTCTTCGACTTGTTCCTGTTATATGGTCTGGTTGAAAGTTAAGTTGGGTTGGGTCTTGGATGTGGCTGATGCCCAGAGAGTTTGTTCTTGTTTAACTTTGAATGAATATTGGCATTGGCATTGGTATACATCTTCGAGTTCAAATAAGTAAATCCATGTTGACCTCTATCGGTCGCTATCATCTAACTAACAATCCAGGCAGTACTGCAATCGCTCATTCCTTCCGGTCGGTATCCTCCACCTGCTCAACATTCCCCTTCGTGTAGCCTGACTCCTCGAGGTCACGACGGAACCGCGCCTCGTCCTCGTGGATCTGCGCCAACACCTTTGCGTGGGCGCGCCACACGGGCTGCGTCTGGAAAAGCGGATCCATGTTCTCCAGCGGGATACCTTTGGTCTCCGGGACTAGGAAGAACACGAAGGGGATCGACAAGAGCATCAGACTGGCGAAGAAGAAGTACACGCCATAGTCCATCTTGGCGAACATCTGCGGCGTGAAGCGCGAGATGAGGAAGTTCCAGAGCCAGTTGGACCCGGCGGCGCACGCCTGGGCCAGAGACCGGATGTTGGGGTCGAACATCTCCGAGTTGATGACCCAGGGTGTACCGTTCCAGGAGGGCGTGTAGAATGCCGTCCACAGGTAGAAGAAGAAGATGGCGGCGACGCCGCCCCCGTTGAGGTGGTCGCTCTGGTTGTGGGTCGGGTCCACGACTTTGATGTATGCACCCACGATCCACATGCAGATGGATCCGCCGGCGGCTCCGATCAGCAGCAGCAGCCGGCGGCCGACGTGGTCGATGAGGTACAGCAGCCAGACGATCGTTACTACGGTCTTGACCACGCCGAAGATGCCGGTGGTCAGAAGGCTGGAGCTGTTGCCTTTCAGACCAATGCTCTTGAACACGGTCGGGCTGTAGTAGTTGATGGCGTTGATGCCGGACCCGTTCTGCCAGAAGAAGAGCATGCTACCGAGGAACAACCGGTACAGGATGCGCTTGTTCGTCCAGGCCTCCTTGAGGGGCCTCCAGAAGCCGAGCCCGATCGTGGAGCGCTGGTGCTCCAGCGTCTGGTCGATGGCCCCGATCTCCTCGATCATGTAGATATGGTCGGCAGGGATCTGGCGGATCCAGCAGAGGTTCTTGATGGCCTCCTCGCGGCGGCCACGCAGGAACAGCCAACGAGGGGACTCTTTGACGAAGAGAATGCCGATGATCAGCAGGCCCGCTGGGATCAGCTGGACGGCAAAGGGGATCAGCCACTGCTTGTGGCTGGGAGCCATGGTTTGCTCCACTCCGTACTGCTCGAGTCAGCTATGATCGTAGATTGTAAATATGCTGTAGGGGAGACTTACGTTGATCCAGAAGCCCACGAGACCGCCCACCTGCCATCCTAGCTCGTAAACACCGACCAGCCGGCCTCGAATGGCAGGCGGGGCCAGTTCGGAGATGTAGATGGGGGTGAAGTTGGAGCCAGCGCCGACTCCCAGGCCAGCCAGCACACGACCGCCGTAGATCAACCCCAGACCGCGGTCGCCGTTGGCACCCAGCATCAGGCCCGCCCCCAGAGTGAAGACCAGAGCTGACAGCATGAGACCCCACTTACGGCCCCAGAAGTGGCCGATGGGATAGGCGAAGAAGGCGCCGAAGAAGGCGCCTGCCTGGTAGCAGGAGACGATGTTGGCACTGACAAGGTTCTGTTTCGCGGTGGACATGGAGTCCCAGTGGAACTCATTCTTGAAGGAGTCGAGGGAGATAGTCGTGCCGATGAAAGCACTGTCGTAGCCGATCATACATGAGGTGAAGGAGGCAACGGCCGCCAGGAGGTAGATACGCCAGTTGTAGACCTCCTTGGGCGTGGGCCGGTCCTCGACCATCGACAGGATAGACATGATGTCTGTCTGTCTGGACGAGAAGATGATGGATGGGTAGCAGTTACAATATTGATAGAGGGAGATTGGGTATGCAACAGTCTGATGGAGACTTAGAAGATGGGAGAGTCACCGGTCAGGGTTATATAGCCCATCCCCGGACAATCGAAATCTGGGGTGCGGAGAAAGACTGGGGGAGGAGGCAAAGGATTACCCCAGATATCAGACTACGCCCAAGCGATTGTTGGGTAAAAACAAAGGGCGGCAAAACAATCTCTTCGTTGCAAACCAGGATCAAACCAGAAGGATTCTAGAGTGCAGGGGAGATAGAATGGGATGGGATAGGATTGGGCGTGGATTGACTTCTCGGGGAGACAAGACGAGCCATGGACAGGCCTCGTGTTGCGCACTGACCTACACTGCAAATTTTCCGCCACGGGGGGAGAGAACATAGTCTTGGGGAACCAGATAGGGGAAGGGAGACGAGAGCCATGGCCGGTTGTGGGGGGCAAATGTGAGGGAGTAGGTAGCGAGCCAATCTGGTGTCTACTTCGTGAGTCTATACTGTTGTTGACTGGCTCCCTCCGCAATCGGAGGGGAGTCACGGGACAGGAGCGAAGATCGCAGGAGAAGAGCCAATGACAATAGCTAATTCCCCACGGGGATGCACTGGCCAGACCGACGCAGCAAATGTTTAGTGGGAATGGGAAAAGACGGAAGTCTCAACGTGTGTGTGTGCACTCACGTGGACTCAACCAGGAGAGCGAATCGAAGACATGGTATTCACACACAAAACCCTAGCCTAGTAGGGACTAGTCTATACGTGTATACCAATACTAACCGCTACAATGCAGCTAGACATCAGATAACACTAGACCAACAACAAGAACTACACCGAAGAACGAAACAGTAAGAACTAACCAGCTATTCATGACTCGTCCACCACTGTAATCTCGCCTACAGCTCTATACTTATACCTCCACCATTTCATCAAATACAAACCATCATACCCCGCTCGGCACGTCGGCACCAGCCCGGCAAAGCGCTCAGCCCCGGCCAAGTCCTTAGCCTTACCCCAATTACACCTGCCAAACCCTACCTAATCCAAGGGATTGATTGCATTACTCAGTGAGTAAGAGGGAGGCAGTCTAGGTAAAAGTCATCCCCGATACCTCCATAGATATACATATGAAGTAGAATACTTAAACCTAAACCTACACTCTTCATTAACCCCATACTCATACTACCACCACTTCTACACATACTTCCTCCTTCTACCACCAACTACAACACTTGAACCAACATACTCCTCCCTCCATCTCCCAAAAGAACTCAAACACCACAATGGAATTGCAAACCCCCACCCCCAAATCCATCCTCCTCATCAACGGCCCCAACCTCAACCTCCTGGGCACCCGCGAACCCCACATCTACGGCAGCACGACGCTCTCCCAAGTCGAATCGTCATGCGCCGACCTCGCCACCTCTCTCTCCTGCACATTTGACTCCTTCCAATCGAACCACGAGGGCGCCATCGTCGACCGCATCCACGCCGCGCGGGGCTCCGTCGACGCAATCATCATCAACCCGGGCGCGTACACACACACATCCGTCGCGATCCGGGATGCGTTGCTGGGGGTTGCGATCCCGTTCATCGAGCTGCATGTGAGTAACGTGCATGCGCGGGAGGAGTGGAGACACAAGAGTTATTTCAGTGACAAGGCAAGTGGGATTATTGTGGGATTGGGCGTGCAGGGGTATAGGGTTGCGGTTGAGTATGTGGCGAGGAATTGGGCGCCGTTGAAAAAGGAGGGGGTGAAGTTGTGAGTTATTTTATTCGAATTTTAGTGATGGGTTTTTATGAGGGTATGGAAAAGTTTGTTATGTATGGTATGGGTATACTATCGGTTGCAATATGCATATATGTACAGTTCAGGTCGTCGTCACTCATCGCGGCTTTTGAGTAGATCAAGCCAGTCCTTCTCTTCTCTTCTTCCCTTCCTCTGGGTAGTTCACTTCTTTACTTGAAGTGATACTGGGCCGTATGTCATATCTACAATAATCCATACACTATTCCTCGGTGCTGTCGCTGATGCGAGAGGTCGAGCGGAATCTGGATCGGGGTTGCAGCCTGTCTGCACATTACAAGTTAGTATTAAACGACAACTGGACAGCATTCAGTTACATACCAAATTGCAGTCCACTGGAACCAGGCCTGTGGGTTTCAAATGAGCAGCAGCAATACACTAGCCGCTCATCTCTTTCCCTCTGCTTGCGACCCCCGTCGGACCCCGCCCACCTCGCACGGTACCTGCTGCTGCGTCTGCGCCAGTAGGAACGGCTCCACCTGGCTCGAGTACGAGTACAGCTCTGGCACCCCCGCATCGGGCACAAACCCGAGGTTTTGCATAAACTCCGGCTGGTTGTCCGTCCTGCAGCTGTCAGTAAAGATCATCTGGTAGACTAAATTAGGGCTTACTTTTCGGTCCCATCCAGCGACGCCAGTTCGTCAAACAGCGCATCCAGGTCCGGCGCAATCCGCGGGCGTCGCGGCGGCCCGTATCCGTCAATGTCGACGAACGATCCCAGATTTAGACTGGTATCACCATACGGAGGCGGGTACTGTGGCGCAGTAGCGTGGAAAGGCGAGGTTAGATCCGGCATCAGTGGCGTGCCTGTGCCATTGATCGGTTTCGTAGAAGAGATGGAGGAGCGCGGATGGTGGGACAGAGGGTTAGGAGGAACAGATTCTTTGAGTTGAGAGGAAGGGTGGGCGGTCTCGCCGCCTTGGTTGATATTCAGTGACGGGGCAGGAGTGGGGATAGATAGTGCCACATTGTCTTCGACCGTGGGCGTTCGCATCCACCCGTTCGAAAAGAAGGCATCCGGTGTCGCGATGTTGGTCCGGTTGTCCTCCAACATGCTCACTCGTCGTGCCGGCTCGCCCGCGCCCAGCGGAGCTTGAGCGAAAGCGTGGAGCGAACCCGTATCCCGGTTGGACAGGCTTCTCGGTCGGGCGGGCGCAGGTGTTATCGATGCGGTCAGATCCGGCGACTTTTCCGGTACAATCATGTCAGGCCTGTCCTTGATATGCCAGACAGTCGCCAAATGTGTGGAGAAAGATTGAAGTTTACTTTTGAGGCCGGGATCCAGTTCGAATGGCAGCGGCGCCGCTCGTTCTCCGGTCGGGGGCAGACCACTCGTGAGAATCAACCCGAACGTTGGACAAGTGGCAGAGAGACTGTAGTTTTCCATGTATGTCTGGAGCAACTGGAGCAGCCGTTTTGAGCTCTCCGTGGCACGCTTCTTCAGCGGCATCTCGGACATGTTCCGGTCGCTCCGCTGCAACGCAAACTGCAAGCTCAAGTTCGTCACGACGCTCTCATACATCATTTCCAGTCCGAATATGTGTGGGGAAGCCACCTTGACCGGGGTCGTCTGAAGATCTACGCGATAGCTTTTTGGGAGCGCCGACACCCAGAGTTGGAGTTGCCGCTCCAGCGCCTCCAAGGGCGCGATGGGGCCGTTCGTCGTCTGCTTCAAGCAACACAAGTCATTCAGGATGCACATCAGCGAAGTGAGTCGGTTGAATGTGCTCAAGGCGTGGAGAGGACCGCGGTGGAACGAAGCGCGTGACGGCTCGACCGGGCGCAGTCCCGTCTGATCCTCCCACGGGTGCCACTCCTCCAACCCGTCTTCGTTGATCGGGCCAATTTTGACGAGCTCTGGTTTGCGCAGCGACGGCACCTGTCCCGTCTGCGTTGCAACCAATGTCTCCAGGATGAAACATCCCAGAAAAACGTGCCTAGACCGTGGTACACTCTTGCCTTCCTCCGCGCTCTTCGACTGCCCCGTGGACTGATTTAACCCGAGGCTCTGAGCAATGCGGACAGCCTGTCCGACTAGCAGCCATGCTGCTGACCAGTCCTGCTGGCCCAGCTTTACCAGGGATAGAATCAGCAATGCCTGCACGTGACCAAGCTCGTGATGCCCGTTTTCTCCAGGAATGAGGCGTCTAGCCGTGGTGTACAGCTGCGCCGGATCAGGGCGATCACCAGCGAAGTCGGTCAGTTGTCGCGTGGTGGAGATCGAGGCCTCCTGGATGGAGGCTAGTGTCAGGACCGCCCACAGCGCGGCGTAATCACCCGAACCCGGCGAGGTGGCGGAGATTTGAGCGTCGTCTTCATTATGACGAAACGCTGTTCGGAGAATGTCGTGCTTTTCGAGGATAGGAAACCAGCATTGTGTGTACGAGAAGTAGATGTCTAACAAGGGCCAGGCGTTCGAGGGAAGTTGGGGGATGGGAATGGGAAGGGCGGCCTGGTCGGGCGGGCGCTGCGCCAACCTACCGAGCGACAGGCTCGATGCGTCTTCCCCTAAATCGCTGGTGATGGCTGTTTGGGTCGCCGAGTCTCGCGTAATCCGCACCCCGGAGCTCTTAGCCGTCAATGCCGCGGTCGGGGTCTTGATGGGAGACACCACCGCTAACGAGCCTTCTCTTCCTTCTCCCATCACTTCTGAAAGATTCCACTCCAGCGCCTCTGCTGACAAGATGCTGCTGCCTTCAGCATCTTGCGGGGAATCACTCTCGCCCGGTAAACGACCTGCTTGGTCCTCTTCGGGTTGTTCCAGAAACGTCAACAGTCGCTCAATTTCCCTCAGGACGATGCTGTTTTTCCACGACGACAATAAGGTATCGGATCCCTCTGCCTCCTTGCCCATCGTCGCCAGATGGCTGGGGATATTGGCCGCCTTCAACAAGGCGCGCACCACCTCCTCACTGCCTTGGATCTTGTTGAAGACCAAACCCCATAGCAGCTCGAGCGTGCGAATATAACCGGTCGGAAGGCCTCGTTTTTTGGGATTGGCCTTGTAGGTGCAGGGCCGCGAGAGCGAGGCGCAAGTCGAGCACACGGGCTGCACGCCATCGCATTTGTCCTTTTTGGAGCGACAGCTATCGCAAGCCCGGGAGACACGTTGGCGTTTGGGGTTAGAGGCAAAGTCGTCTGCAGCAGGGCTCTGCTTGCCATTTTCCTCGACGTCAGTCAATCGCCGCTTTGACTTGCTACCAGGCCCGGAGGCTTGGCGCGTGTCGCTGTTCATGATCGTCTATCCAACGGTCCACTAGATGGTAATTCCGGACGCATGTTCATCTTCCAGAGAGGGTGGCCGAAGAGATGAATCCTTTGCCGGCGGCAGGTAGTACCTCATAAATTGGCCCTTGGAGGCCGCCCCACCGCAGGAACGATTAGGCGAGAGCCAGTGAGCGGGCGACAGCGAAACACAAACAGGGAAGGGCGAGGAGACTAAAGTAGTGGCGGTCAGATAGGACAGGGATGGTGAAAAGGCAGCTAATAGAGAAGGGGAAGGTAGTCAGGTCAAAGTAAGACAAAACAGGACGGACCGATGTGGAGGGGAAGAATGGAATATGGGAAAAGAATAGAGGAGAGAGGAGAGGGAGAGAGATCTAAGAGCGGAGAAAGGAAAAGTTGGCCGGACATGACGGCTGGAGGAAAGTTGGGGAAAAAGCCGGCCCTAACTTCTTACCCGCGGGTGGGAGAGCGTCAGCGCCGCCCCCATGGCCACTTTTGCTGCATCGCGATTGGGGAAACTAAAAGCTACTGTGGTGGAAAGTGTAAAGGCAAAGAGACCAAAGAGGCCCATCAGAATCCACGGATTGGAAACGCTAAGTGTCCCCGGTGGACAAGATAGAGTAAAGCGCCGGGGGGCTCGGGGATCCATTTGGTAATACGAAATCAAAATGTAATCAAATTATGAATCCTTCTTGTGTGTGTGGATTGTGGATTGTGGATTGTTGTGGACTCATAATGTGGGAGGTTTTGGTCCAGGTTCTGGAATTAGGAAGTAGTCCGAATAGCCCGGGGGTGAGGGAGGGAACCTTAGCAAGAACTTGGGGAAGAGAGAAGGTGTGGAGAGCCATTCAGATTCCAGCATTTCAGACCCTTTACCTTTCCCCATCTACCACTGACTTACGACTACTAGTTAAGCCAAGTCTTGTGTCGCATGGCATTTTCCAGCCGCACCCAAAGTGCGGTGTATATTTCAGTATGTAACTAAGAGTAAAAGAGTACTAGGCTAATTGCTGCCTGGTAAGTCTCTGGGGATTGATTGACCTGCTCTCCCCGCGGGGTATCAATGCAGGACAAGGAACAAGGCACATCCCAGGCAGTTAACTAACTAACTTGATTAACTAACTCGAGTCTACTGCAACGTACTAAACTTTCCTTAACAACTTGGTTGTTCGGCCGCCGGAGCCATTCCGGGTCATCCGGACGTGGCGGTAACATGAGGTACGAAAGGGATACGAAAAATACCGCCCAGCGACGGCAGAGTCTTTGTCCGCAACCACTTTTGCTCCAAAAAAGTGTATCCACCCGCTCGGCAGTCGTTTCTTCCCCGCGGTTCGATCGCACTTCGTCTTCCTCCTCACGATTCTACCTACTAACTAATTATTCTCCATCTCCACCTTCTCGTCAAACACGCCAGTCCCTCCCTGCAGCCACTCCAGGTTGGTTCGTCCCTTCTTGTCCCTTCCCATCCCACACCCCCCCCTCCCCCTACCCTATCCTACACTATCTTACCTCCCCTAGCTCATCTCTCCCCACACTCTTGGGTCTTGAGTATTCGTTTCCCGCCTTCTTTTTCTTATTATTGTTATTATTACGTCGCTCACACAAGTAGCTGGATTGCTCCTCCGCAGGCTCACCGTGATCGTGTCAAACCCAATGCTTACCTTCGAATGCGTCGGTCGGTCCCGCAGCAACTAATTCTCGGCTCTCGCGTCCTACGCCATGCGTGGGTCTAATAATCGCCCTCTTCTCAGTATTGTGATTTCTCGTGTATAGCCAGAACAAAAATTCCCTGTGCACGACATGTCAATCCTCGTGAATCCTCCCAAACGCAAGCTAGACGAGCTGGAAGGTCCGGTCGAGCATCAGAGCAGCAGGCGCTTGTCGCATCTCCCTTTCACCTCGAATACCCCCCATGCAGTAGATCCTACTCCCGGCAACGATGCGCCTCCACGTCCCCGTGTCAATTCCGCTCCCCAGACGGAACACTCAGAGGCGTCGCCTTGGTTGAATGCTTCCTTGCGCGAGCTGAGCTCCAATCGTCAGTCGCCAGTTTCTTTTGACGGGCCTTTCCAGGCTCAAAGGAAATTCGCTCCCAATGCGTCCATTGTGTTGACCGGAATCCGCGGCACGGGAAAGTCCAGTCTAGCAGTCATTCTGGCGGCGACCTCGGGTAGGCGACTGATCGATGCAGACCGGTATTTTCAGCAGGTGACCGGTCGTACACGCGCTTCCTACAAGAAAGAGTTCGATCTGGTGGAGTATCGTCAGCAGGAAGCCAGGGTGATGGAGTCCATGCTCTCCGAAAACCAAGAAGGCTGCGTCATCGCGTGCGGGCCTGGTTCCATGGAGCGCAGTGGGCAGACGCTGCTGAGGGAGTACGCGAAAACCCATCCAGTCATCTACATCCTCCGAGACCCCGAGAGCATCCAGTCTTACCTGAAAGCGTGGAACACAGACAAGGTTCGTCGTTTTCTGGAACTCTCGGGGCCCATCTATCGCGCCTGTTCCAACCTCGAATTCTTCAATGTCTCCGAGAAGGGCCTTGCGGACCATCCGATTCCAAAAGACGGTCACCATGACTCGCAATTAGAATCGGAGCTTGATCAACGAGTCCAAGCAATCACTCCTTTCCTTACCCTCAAACAATTACAGCGGGATTTTCTGTGTTTCATTGCGTTCGCAACGGGCGACACCACAGACCTCAGCCGCCATAACTCATCCTTCCCTCTGTCGATGCAACCAGTTGAATCGCGCACCTATACTTATGCCGTAACCGTCCCTATCTCGTCCATGTTAGAACGTGATCTGGACATCGAGGAGCTAGAGTCGACCTCCGATGCGTTTGAGCTGAAGCTGGATGTGGCCGAGCCACCTTCCTCCCATCTCGGTCTGGACTCGAGCTTTGCCGATACCATTAGTCGGGCGTTCGCCAATGTCCGACGGAACACGGTCGTTCCATTAATATACCATGTGGAGAGTAATGTATGTCGTTATGGCTTGAGCGCAGAACACAAGGATCCCTCGCGGCGGTCGGATCCTGAGTATCTCAAATTAGTCCAGCACGGCCTACGATTAGCCCCGGAGTTTGTGACAGTAGATATGTCCTACGACGACAAGGTACTTTCACAGGTCATAGCATATAAAGGGTCCAGCAAAGTGATCGGGCACTTTGCTGCTACGCAGCCACCGGCGCGGGGCTGGGATGATGCACAGTATGTCGAGCTCTACGAGCGAGCCAAAAGGTTAGGATGCGACATGGTTCGGTTGACACAGCCGGCGGTGACAATTGACGACAACTTTGCCGTGCAACGCTTTCGCGACCATATCAAGTCCCTTCCTACCCCGCAACTGCCTGTCATCGCGTACAATGCGGGCCCATTGGGCCGGTTGTCATGCTGTTTCAACCCGATCTTGACCCCTGTCACCCATCCGTCAATGGTAGCCGAGATGCAGTCCAAAGGGTTGCCGTGTATCACCCTGCGTGAGGCACAGGAGGCTCTGTACGCCTCGTTCACATTGGACCCCTTGCACTTCTTTGTTTTCGGCGCCAACATCACCTACAGTCTGTCTCCTGCCATGCATAATGCCGCCTATAAGCGATGCGGAATGCCGCACCATTACAAGCTCCACCAGTCGTCGACTCTGCGAGGCCTCAATGAGTTGGTGGAGAATCCGCATTTTGGTGGCACCAGTGTCAGCCTGCCGTTCAAAACAGAAGCCATTCCGCTACTGCATTCCATGTCTCCACATGCTCGAGCCATTGGCGCTGTGAACACGCTGATTCCTATTCGGAGGCTGGGAGACAAAGCCCTCGACGCCGATAATTCCTCGTTGTACATGGAGAAGAGTCGCGCAGGGCCGATCAAGGCCTTGCACGGAGACAATACCGACTGGATCGGAATTGGAAATTGTTTCCGAAGAGGCCTGTCACCCGCGAACGCCATCCGCCCCTCGTCCACTGGGCTAGTCATTGGCGCGGGTGGCATGGCGCGCGCTGCCATCTACTCCATGATCCACCTGGGCGTGCAGAATATCTTCGTCTACAACCGGACCCTAGCGAATGCCGAAAAACTCGCCTACCATTATAATCGCCAGAATCTCCCTTCCCCGGGCCAGGCCGGGTCGGCGGCACGGCCTCAGGTGCACGTGCTGCAAAGCCTACAGGACAGCTGGCCTGCCAATTACAAGCAGCCGACCGTCATCTGTTCATGTATCCCAACTCACAGCATTGGAGGGCAGCCGGCCCCGAACTTCGAAATGCCAGTGCAGTGGCTCGAAAGCCCGACGGGAGGCGTTGTTGTGGAGGTTCGTCAAATACCACTGTAATTGCACCCTGTAATCTGAACGACACTAACTAGTACACAGTTGGCGTATAAAACGCTCAATACCCCATTGATGAAACAAATCCGAGCACTTTCGCACCGTGGCTGGGTCGCTCTGGACGGACTAGATGTCCTCCCGGAGCAAGGTTTCGCCCAGTTCGAGCTGTTCACAGGTCGCCGGGCGCCGCGACGGCTCATGCGGACCGTAGTCTTGAAGGAATACGAGGGCGAAGAAGGTCAATACGACGAGCAGGCAATCCAAAGCAGGATTGAGAGTCTAGATGGACAACCGACCTGAAATGCTCATTGGCGAAGAATATGCCATTAAAGCCTCAGCTGTCTAATGTCGCATTAAAAATAAATGAAAAGGGCCACCATTGGCTGCCGTGTCCGTCTTCGGCATGACCGTACCTGGGATGGTCAGTCAGTCAGCATGCAGCCACTTCCGCGGGACTCTTTTTCCCCCCCTTTGGCAGGTGGCATGTGGGCGAGCAATGCGTGCTGATTATGAGCACGCACACATACACACACACCAGGCATGGACGCCAGTCGCCCCGGACAATGCAGCAAACGCAGCATTTCGATCTAAATACTGCCACTGCTCGTGATATGATATTTCTGTGATGACTACTACGTACGTATTGAAGAGGACACGACTATCGTTCCATATACAATCCATGACAACATAATCCAACGATGAATGCCAAGATCTCTGTTTCAAAGGAGAATAGTAAGCGAAGCATAGGAATTACTTCTTACAGTAATACTATAGTCTGCAATGTAGACCTATCTTAGTAAGAGTAATTCCATAGTTAGATGCTGGAATTCATTTCCATTTATATTCCGCTCCAGATCTGCGCATTCTGTTACTATTTCTGCTGCGGCTTATTGTAGTACTATTCGATTCTCTGCTACAAGGAGTAATTGATGATATTACTATTGTTGACGCTTACTACCGTAGCAATTTACTGCGTTGGTCAGGATACAAGAAAGGACAGGGAACTGAAGTTGCTACGTCAGTCTCTATCGTGAGTAATCTATAGAACGATGCGGTTCTGTCGTAGTCCGACGGAACCAAAAGGGTGAGATGTAGACATGTCAGGAAGTAGAATGGTTCATATGTCAACATAAAGTACTTTCGAGGTTCAGGCATGCTTTTAGAGCGAGGCTACGAGGAGTTGTAGTTTTCTTAAGTTATTATAGGCTAGGCTACTTAGTAGCTAGGCGCAAAGCAACACCTTGGGGCTGTGCCGTTTCACATAAGCAAGGACGTACTAAGTGTATGGTAAAGCATTAATCCAAGACTAGCCCTACACACCAGACTAACAATACATGAAGGTCCCGAGCAGAAATATTCATCCAGTCTTACTTCAGCTGCACAAAGTTTCCACACGCCAGGCGCGAGTTATCCGCCGCATGCACGACCAACGAGAGGTTTCCAAAGAAGGCAGGCTCCCCCTCCACATTGGAAAGGAACCAGTCCGTATATGTGGTGGAGAATACCTCGTTGTCGGGCGCCCAGATCGGTCCATGCTTGCCACTGAGGTCTCCAACTTGACAGGTCTGGGGCGCGTTGATGTCGCAGGGGGTGGCATCGCCCCGGCCGTAAGGGTCCAGGTGGGCACCGGTGCTGTAGCAGTTTCCATCCTGAGGGACTGGCTTTTGGTGGATGTGGTAGACTGATCAATTTCATAAATAGGTTAGTATTGAGGTGTAGGTTTGTTATTAACTCAAAGTTTGAGTTTGGGTTCGGATTCGTAGGGAAACTCTAAACACAAGCCCATATGATGGGATAGATATTGAAGGAGCGGGAGGAAAGGGAGGCGTACCCAACTGCTGGTCATTGTCGGGGATGCCCCAGAACTGCGCCGAAACAAGGACACCCACACTATCGGGCTTAGGGAAGATGGTTACAGACCCGCGGACTGTGGTGTTATCCTTGGGCTGGAGCTGGGCGTAGTAGAGGACATCATCATTGTCTGTGACGACGGGGGCATTGGTGCTGGCGCCCTGAGCTGTAGCCGTGGCGGAGAGGCACAGAGCCGTGGCAGTTGCGAGGAAGGTGGATTTGAAAAGCATCTTTGTTTTCGCAAGCAAGTTTGAGACTCTAAGAATGCGTGGATGAGTTAGTGGGTGAGAGGATATGAGCAGATTTGCGAAGGATTTGCAGGTTGGATATAAGTATATAACTATAACTCGATGCAAGAGGAGAATGGCGGTACCTGAATGAAGAAAGAACGACGATCGCGGTCAACAATGGACGAATTCAGCGAGTCGGCAGTCTGTGTCTTTGTTGTGCTGCAACCCCTCGTCCCCCTTGATTCCGGGGCCGCTTTATAAGGGCCCATGCATGTCGGTGTAAGGGGACACATTGGTGAGACAATGATCCATTCACCGAGTGTATTGTGTATTGGTGGTTGCATCCCTTGCCATGATCCGGATTTGTTGGTTCCGGATTGGGGAGGGAAAGCCGGATGCCTGCGAAATATTGGAATGTTCGCGGGGGGCTGTCAGAGAAACGGTTTCGGGCAGGTTACACTGGCATTATTCCTGCTATGAATTCCTTGGAGATTGAAAGTTGAAGGGAGTTGCTGTCAAGCTTGTCAATGGCAAGGTTATTCTTGACATTAGTTGCCAGGCAGTCACGCGGAATCGATTTGGATTCTCTCTATTAACTTGTAATGAACTCGCCTATTCTATACATTCCCCTGGCACGTTCAGTAATGTGCCTTCTTGGCTTTCTATACAGCTCGTTTGCTTGTTTTGTCCTGTTGGGATCCATCACCCCCGACTGTCTGTTCCTTAAGTACATGTGAACAGTCTGAAATTACTGAGCTTGGAGCGAGTATGTAATCTGAGTGAAGCAAGCTTTGACGAGCAACCCTGGATGCCTTGAGAGTAAGACAGAGAGTCATAGCAACAATGCCTTGGCTTTCAAAGCAGTTATATATCTTCAGAGCCATGTGTGATACTCCAGTAAAGACATGTCCCAGTCCAGGGCTCTATTGTCCCTTCCAATTGGCAACTATCTAAATTTCCAGGGTATGCTGGGCAGTGTCGTGTTGATGGAGATCAGAAGTGTGGAAGGCGTGTATTACCCTATGACGAAGTAAATCCACCAGTGCAAAGCCTACTTGTCATATTTGAGAGCAAATCAACATAGTCGAAACATATACTTACCATGTTGGGGGTTTTTAGCGAAGACAGAAGAGTGTCGATTTCACTGCAGTAGGGGTCAGCCATATTGATCCTGCGTAAACAGCCATCGGCAGGATTTCCACTCTATCCTGCTTATTTTCGGCAGATTTGCCCCTCACAGCAAGCAAAGACATGGAGTATCTTCATCGAACTGGAGATGGAAGACATCCATGATCTGCGGGGTAAGAGTGCCGAGAGATCCTGATAATTCAGGAAAAGTTCCCGATTCGGGCAATTTAGGCGCTGGATCATCCCCAGGCCCAGACTGGGACAGAACTTCCCCTCCATCCCATCATCATGTCACTGCATGATGAAGGATCGACAGCCACGATGGTCTCTTATCAGTGACAGCTGACAACTGACAACTGCTGCTGCTGCTGCTCAACACTCCACTCGGGACTGCCACGAATAACGTCCGTAAACGAGTGGGACTCGACTCGAGGACTCGATATGACCCATCATCCCCGGACTTCTTTGCGGTCCGCTGCATCCCATCGGAGCATGTCCACCTGCTACTCTTCCGGGCGGGTTCCGCTCCCCCTCGCCAGCTGTGGTCGATGATAGAACTATGGGTCCAATGTGGAGAGCTCGGGGTATTTATACAACGAAGGGCTTATACTCTTCAACTTGACCCTCCCGCCCCAGCCGCTCCATCTTTCGTCAACTTCTACGGAGATACAGTGAAAGTGGTCCTCTTCCCATCATGTCTCTTGCTCAGAGCAACTACGTGATCCGGCTCCCCAAAACACCATCCTCCATCGGTCCGCTTGATCCGCGAGCTATTGCCCAGCGATGGATCACCAACCTGGAGGTCGTTCTCGCCACGGGGAACTATTCCCAACTAGCAGGACTCTTCCATGAGGATTCCTGGTGGAGGGATATGCTCGCATTGGTCTGGGACTTTCGTACCATCCAGGGATGCGGGAAGATCCAAGAGTTCCTGGCTGCCAATCAGCCTCGCGCGGGCCTTTCTGCTCTCCGTCTGCAACATGAGGGCAAATTTCAGCCCAGGATGGAAAGCCCCGTGGAGGGACTGAATTGGATAAACTCCATCATCTTCTTCGAGACTAGTGTTGGGCGTGGCTCCGGGGTCATTCATCTGACGCAGAATGATGCAGGAGAGTGGAAGGCATATGCGATGTACACAACTCTGCAGGAATTGAAAACGTTTGAGGAGCCATTGGGCGTCCGCAGAGCGGACGGCACTATCGAGTCCATGCCTGGTGGACTCGGCCAGGGCAATTGGCTCGAGCGACGCCAGAGAACAATTGAGTTCAAGGAAGAAGAGCCTACGGCCCTTATTGTCGGAGCTGGTACGCGAACCCCGCCTTTCCAAGTACAGCCGAAAATAGCTAACCAAGAAACCTCTAGGCCAGGCAGGTCTCAACATGGGCGCTCGGCTCAATTCTCTCGGGATATCGCATCTCATCGTCGACCGGAACGAACGTATCGGAGATAATTGGCGGAAGCGCTATAGGGTGAGCTCCGCTTGCTATACGCATATTGTGACTGCCGTCTGACCTATCCTTAAAGACCCTCGTAACCCATGACCCTGCAGAATTCACCCACATGGCATACCTTCCCTTCCCGAAGAATTGGCCGCAATTCACCCCCAAGGACAAACTCGCCGACTGGTTCGAGGCTTATGCTTTGATCATGGAACTGAATGTTTGGCTTCAGACCTCTATCAAATCTGCTGACTACGATGATGCTCAGAAGCAGTGGACTGTGGTGGTCGTCCGCGGCGATGGGAGCGAGCGCACGCTGCACCCACGCCACCTGATCTGGTGCACGGGGCACTCGGGCGAGCCCTTGGTTCCTAGCTTCCCCAATCAGTCGCAATTTAAGGGCACAGTATACCACGGCAGCCAGCACAGCGATGCATCCCACTACGACGTAGCAGGCAAAAGGGTCGTCGTGGTCGGTACTGGAAACAGCGGTCATGATATTGCGCAAAACTATTGCGAGAACGGTGCGCAGGTGACTATGTTACAACGACGCGGGACCTATGTCATTACCGTGGAGAAGGGTATCTTTATGATGCATGAGGGTCAACACGAAGATCACGGGTACGTCTCAGGTCTCTGTCTCGTGTCTGCCCAGTTTACTAACCCTTGCAGACCTCCTACCGAAGAGGCCGACCTGCTTCACGAATGTCTACCATTTGCTGTCCAATTTGCCTTGGGGGAGCATTTCACCAAGCGCGTGGCACACGCCGAGCAAGATCTTCTCAGTGGCCTTGAAAAGGCTGGTTTCGCACTGGACTTTGGCGTCAACGGTGCTGGTCTTGGCCGTGCGTATATGACTCGCGGCGGCGGATACTACATTGATGTCGGCTGCAGCCCGCTCATCGCGTCGGGAAAGATCAAGGTCAAGCGTAGCCCGGAGGGAATCTCTCATTTCACGGAATCCGGTCTTATTTTGAAGGACGGGTCAGCCTTGCCGGCCGACGTCGTTGTCCTCGCCACTGGTTACGACAACATGCGCACGACGGTACGGAAAGTTCTGGGTGACCGTGTTGCGGACCGATGTCGCGATGTCTGGGATCTCGATGAGGAGGGAGAAATTAATGCCGTATGTTCTTGCCTTTTATTTCTGGAGGTCATTATTAACAAGTTCCTTTTACAGATGTGGCGCCCCAGCGGCCATCCTGGATTCTGGTATATGGGCGGAAACCTCGCCTTGTGCCGGATCTACTCTAAGTTCCTGGCTTTGCAGATCAAGGCTATTGAAGCTGGCTTGGTGAGTGAGGGTGAGCAGGTACAGGCTCAGGCGAAATTGTGAGTTGCTGCGTGGATGAGCAGTATATTTCAGATATAAGAATGATATAAACAAGAATGATTCCACTGCGGATCGATGGAAAGGTAAATTTGATTTAGCGTTCGCGTACAGGATTAGATGACTGTTAGATTTTCTGAATGATTATGATACTATCTACATCTATGAGAAGCATTCTTTGTTCGGCTAATCATACTAGTATGGACACGAATACGTAACGAAATTCTTGTGTGAGGACACATACTTCAGTCTGCAAAATTCACATTAAACCACATGAAAGTAGATGAACCATACTATATTAAATACCCAATATACAAAAACTGACCAATCACCGACTATCTAGACCTGCAACCTCTCAAATAAACGATGTTCACAACGGCCCGCACAACCACCGGAGTATGCATCTGACTCAGCAAATGCAAATTAGGGCAGCGCTAAACCCAAACGCGCTAGATTCATCCACACACAAAGCGGAGTAACGGATTTTCTCGCGGCCCTCCAGCGCGGCGCCCGGCCTGATTTTCTTCCCTCTTTTGATCTTTTGACCCGATATTCAGCGCAGAGCCACACCATAAGGATTTCAAGTTCTTTTGGAAGACTGTCAGCACCATGTCTAAGATCACAGTCGGTACGTTGCCTCTTTTCCCCAACAATGGAAACAATAGGTGTATGTGTATGAAAGAGAGATGCTAATTAATGAACAGCCGGAGTGCGCCAGAACATCGAGCAGCTGCTCAACTACTCTCAGAATGAGAAGAAGAGAAACTTCCTCGAGACCGTCGAGCTTCAGATCGGTCTGAAGAACTACGACCCCCAGCGTGACAAGCGTTTCTCTGGCACCATCAAGCTGCCTACCGTTCCCCGTCCCAACATGACCATCTGGTATGATACCGCCCCCACCGGAATCCTCCCACGGATTAAAGAGAGACAAGGGAACAGAAGTACTAATAAGAGGATAGTGTTCTTGGTGACCAGCACGATCTCGACCGTGCCAAGCACCACGGCATTGACGCCATGTCCGCCGATGACCTGAAGAAGCTGAACAAGAACAAGAAGCTCATCAAGAAGCTTGCTCGCAAGTACGATGCTTTCCTTGCTTCCGACACCCTCATCAAGCAGATCCCCCGTCTCTTGGGTCCTGGTCTTTCCAAGGGTAAGCACCACATTCCCCATAATATCCCCCAGTCGTGATGAAATACTAAATACTCGATTAGCCGGTAAATTCCCTACCCCCGTCTCTCACGCTGAGGACATGGCCAACAAGGTCAACGAGGTCAAGTCCACCATCAAGTTCCAGCTTAAGAAGGTTCTCTGCCTCGGTGTTGCCGTCGGTAACGTTGGCATGACTGAGGACGAGCTCGTCGCCAACACCATGCTGGCCATCAACTACCTTGTCTCTCTGCTTAAGAAGGGTTGGCAGAACGTTGGTAGCCTTGTCCTCAAGGCTACCATGTCTCCCCCTAAGCGTCTGTACTAAGCGGGTCGCTTTCTTTTTTTAATCCTAAAAAGAAAAAGTTATGTGTCACGCTGGGGGTACGACCTTTTTTCTTAGGGGCTGGGATTCTGGGGTTGTGTTTCGTATCATAGTTTAGCTACTTATGGTGTGGATTATAATGTGATCCTGGGTTTTGGTCTCTATTCATTGTTCCTAGAAGTTGGAGCTGTTGTGGGTGTAGGTGTAGGTGTAGGTGTAGGTGTAGGTGTAGGTGTAGGTGTAGGTGTAGGTGTAGGTGTAGGTGTAGGTGTAGGTGTAGGTGTAGGTGTAGGTGTAGGTGTAGGTGTAGGTGTAGGTGTAGGTGTAGGTTTCTATTGTAGACAGTATGGTACAGTAGGTACAGAAGTATAGTATCGTATCATTGCATCCCAGGCATCAACTCCGTCCGGTCCAGAATCATCCCCCTCATGCCGATGAATTCCCGCAGACTCTCCCACTCCTCACCTTCCTCTTCACCTCGCATGTAGATATCCTTGAAACCCCATGCGAGCGCAACCTTGTCGAAGGCAGCCCGCTCCTCTTCACGGGCCCAACGATGCCGCAGCGGCACACCTGGTTGCCAAGTAACCCGCTCCATCTGGTCATTCGCCGTCGTGATGGCCAGGACTCCAACCGACGTGACTCCCCCGACGTATGCCAGACCCGCCGCGAAAGCGATCCCCGTCGCTGTGCTCGGGTCCATTGTGTTCTGCAGCGTCGAGGCCCATGAAGCAAGGGTATAGCAAGCCGCAGGCGCGGCAGCAATTCCACCCAAGGGGACAGCTGCCCTCTTGAAGACCTTGGCGCGACGGAACGCCGGGGTGCTAAAGGTGGTGTCGATGATGGCCAACACTAGGGAGAGGTTGCGCTGGGCAATAGCGACATCGAGGGCCATGTCTGCGAGCTCGAGGGGCACGGCGCTGTTGATACTCTTGGGTTTGGCCTTGTGGTATCGAACAGGGGAGCTGTTCTCCTCGGGGACTGGCTTGTTCGCGTACAGATGGAAGATCTCCGGGAAGTGGTCGGGGCGTTTGAGCATAGCGTGGATCTTGGTGTAACAGGTCAGGGCTTCGGGAGAGATGAACACTTTCTCATCTGTCAGGAGGTTGTGGACAGATTTGCAGAGCTGATCAATGATCTGTTCGGGTGTCTTTCGGGGCAGTGTGGTGGTCGTTGGTTGCTTTTGTTTCCGGGTAGCAGCGTTCTTCCCTTCCTCTAGGTCTAGGAGGGACGAGATCTCGTCCGGTTGCTGGTTCTTGCCGGTGTCCTGCTCCGGGTGGACCATGGCTTCTGCGATTCGCTGGCATTGTTGTAGCAGTTTCACGACCTTGTCGTTAGAGGGCACAGAGTCCGTTCCCCGGAGCTCGGTGCATTCGTGGGCGATCTGGTCCACGGCTTCTTCGAAGTCCGCTGGCGTGGGGTGGCCAGGTTTGGTGGAATCAAACCTTCTGGGAATGGAAGCGTATGTAGTCGGAGTCCAGGAGTTTCTTGGGCTTCTTTGAGGGCGCAATTGGCCTGGGCGCGCATTCCGGGTTAACGGACTGGATGCATAGGATCGTACGGATTGATGAAGGGGCGCGGAAGGTGCGGATAATTGGCAGATCTGGCAGGCTAGAGCTTGCGGCCGGGCGCTCTTGTGGCCTCTGAGGGCAATGCCTCTTGTGGGGAGCATGGTTGTTTGCCGTTGTGGTGATAGTGGTGAGGAGGGAAAACTACCTGATGGGGCCAGAGAAAGACGGGGAGATGCGCAAGGCGGCGAGGGCACAACTGATTTACTGCCGCCACCAAAAGCGGGTCTCCAGGAACGACTGACTGTCTGGCGTCCATCAACCTGACGTCCGTCCCTCCGTGAACTCTCCTGCTTCTCCTCCATCAGCAACGCCCCGTAGGCAGCTGCTTTCTTTCAACACCACCCTCTCTCTGGCAACAGCAGGCTTCAGATGATCCAGCCAGCCCCAGCAGATTAGATCCCTTCGTGATCGTCTACCCACTCATTACTCCCTTCCGATTGCAAGCGTCATACCTCATCGTCTACAAACATCATGCCTCCCCCTCCGCCGCCGCCGCCGCCGCCCGGAGGGATGGGAGGTCCTCCCCCGCCTCCTCCCCCTGCGGGCAATCTGCCCAGCAGACCCTCTGGTTCAGCAGCGAAGGGTCGGGTAAGAAGCTCTTGTCTGCCAGTCTAGGCAAGTAGTCGACTGCTAATGCCTTGTATAGGGCGCACTGCTTTCCGACATCCACAAAGGCGCAAAGTTGAAGAAGACCGTGACCAACGACAGATCGGCACCCATGGTCTCAGGAGGAGGCGCGAAGTCTTCCGGTCCTGCAATTCCAAGCGCTCCGCCAGTTCCGGGCATGGCGAAGCCTCCGACAGGGCTCGCACCACCCGTCCCTCCGGCACAGGCAGCGAACAGACTACGAAGCAACAGCGATACTGGTTCAGGAGGTGATGTAGTGGCGGGCGCCCCGGCGGCGCCTCAACTTGGAGGCCTCTTTGCTGGAGGCATGCCCAAGTTGCGTAGTCGGGGAGGCGTTGACACCGGAGCTAATCGCGACTCCCCATATCGATCAGATACGGATGGTTCGCGGAGCGCTCCCCCGCCCCCTGCTATGTCCGCTCCCAAACCGCCAGGTGCTCGCCCTCCGCCACGGCCCCCTGCGACAGAGTCGCCTCCTACCCCTCCAGTGAACCCGTTGGTTGCGAATCTCCGGAAACCACCCCCACGACCGGCCTCCAGGCCGTCATCGACGGTTTCGACTGCGTCCAGCAGATCCGCCCCTGACGCTCCCCCACGCGCACCGCCACCATTGCCCGGCTCCGCCAAAGGCCCGCCGCCTCCTCCAGTATCTACAAGAAAACCCTCTGCTCCTGCTCCTCCTCCACCTCCACCCCCATCAGCTAGCCCAGCTGCACCTCCGCCACCGCCCCCGCCGGCTTCTGCTCCCCGACCTCCCCCGGCGCCATCACGCTCTACACCTCCTCCCCCTCCCCCTCCTGGCGCCTCTGCTCCACAGCCGCCGAACGGAACAGCTGCTGCGTCCATCGCCGTACAAGCTGCCAGAAATGCTTTGGGACACGCGCCGCCACCTCCCCCACCAGCGGCTTCGGCCCCAGCAGCACCTCCTCCGCCTCCTCCCAGTGCTCCCCCCGTCGCCCCTCCTAGCGAACCACTGTCGCGGCCCTCACCTCTGCCGTCTGCCATAGCACCCCCTCCACCTCATCAACCAGACCGTTCTACCCTGGACCCGAGCGCCTATACCCTCAGCAACGGCGGGCCGTCACCGGGAACAAGCCCTCGCAGTCCAGGCGGACATGGCATCATGCGGGTGGATGATCACCGGTTTAAGTTCCAGAGCGAAGGCTTGTTGCCCAAGCCCCGACCATTTGTGGGAGGCACCAGGCGGTATCGGGCTGGGCGAGGCAGCAGTGTGCCATTGGACCTGAGCGCATTGGTTGGATAAAGGGGGTTGTTGCGGCGAGACACGCGGTAGTAGATTAGGACAGTTCTCTAGGCTTGTGGATTTGCTTAGGGATTCGCATATTGTTAGTGATCGTAGGGTGTTTCTAAAGGAATGAAGATTGGTCTTCAGGTCAATTGCATTACAACCTGCATGCTTTGTACGCAGTAATTATTCCTATACCAATGCGTATCCGCTGGACTTACAAGTCCAGGGATCACGTAGTGAAACAATCCAAGCTTCTTTATCTGATCAATCAAACGTGATCGCCAGCGCGCAGCACGGGACAGCTCCTATCACGTGATCAGCGGCCGCCGCATGGAAGCTGCGAGGATCCGGAGAAGCACGCCGCCGCAGTCCCAACATCCCAGGCCAGACCTCGCAGCTGTTTCTCCTTCCCACCGAATTCCCTTGTTCCTTCCGATTAGCGCGTCATATACACGATTCTTCTCCTTTTGTACAGGACAGCTGGCCGACCTCGGAGCTTAGTGAGCAGAATCCCGCCAGCTTGACGATCGGAACGCGGCGACGAAGTATTTGCTGCGAGTCAAGCTACTAGCTTCCAACCTAGTGCACGAGTGCATTCGACTTGGTTACGGAATTCTAAATTATTCTCCGGATCGCCTTTATTACAAGTCAGCTGGGATAGGTGACCTTGGATGCCGGTGCATTTTTCGCTGCTTGGCTTGTTTTACTGTTCGAAGTATTGGTGATTCGGTACTTGACCTTGACACTTTTGATCATCATGTCGCTTCACTCTTATATTAACAGTAAGTTTGGTCTCAAGAGATCCATTTCATGTCTGGGATTTAGTCTCATGGTCAGTGCTAACGTATGTGGTTTTACCCCGATATAGAGAAAGTATGCATCCTGACGGTTGACGGACGGACACTCCTGGGGACATTACTCTCGACCGACCAGCTCACGAACCTGGTTCTCCTGGACACGATCGAGCGAATCATCCGGACCCCCGACGACCCGGAACCCAGTTCCCAGATTGAACATGGGCTGTATCTGATCCGAGGCGACAACGTTGTATTATGCGGAGAGGTGGACGAAGCCATTGACAACGACATCGACTGGACGAAGGTCAGGGGAGAAGTGGTCAAAGGTACCAAGAACGCATGAAACAGCGGGGAAGCGGTGTTCCGATGATTATCTACATGACAAGGAGTTTCTTTTTCTCGCAGCAAGAAGAAAGGAAAAAAAGAGGATGAGCGTTTTATGTGTACGATGGGGAAGTGGACGAGTTTCAGCGTAACATTGGTGGCTAGTGCGTATATGGGTCAGGCGGAACCCCCCTCCCTCTCTTTGTGGTGGTCTTCGTTCGTCAATTAAGGGGAGGGGGGCAGTAAGCGCGTGCCAGTGTCAGTGCCGGCCAGGGGAAAATGTTGTTATGGAGGCGACAGAAAGAAAGCTACGCGCGCGACAGATTTACAGGAGGAGATTGGTCGGTACCAGATGATCCGTGGACATGACCGGTGCGTCATTGGGCGGGGATCGCTTTCTCGTGTGAGATGAAAAAGAGTGTGTGTGTGTGAAAGAGAGAGCTACAAGTGGGACGCGCATGGGCTCACCAGGGCGCTCATCTGATGTGATATCGGGGCCAAGTTTAGCGGCTCGACGGGAGTTCTTGCGTTTGGGAATTGCATGGGATCAAGGAAAGGAATAAAAAAAAGGGAAGTTTGGGACTAAACAGACAAGGCATTGGGATGGCCAAAGGACGGAATGGGAGAGGAGAGGGAGGGGGGAAGAGATATCCAACACTCCTGCGCGGCAGGGATGATCCATTGGACGGCAGTTTCATTGGGTGTTGGGGAGACCAGCCGAAGTGATTGAGACGCGGGATGTTCAGGGCAGCGGTTAAGCTGGATATGCAAGGTGATCAGCCCTGGACAGAGAGGAGGAGGGAGGGGGGAAGGGGGGAAAGGATAGGACAAGGACATAAGTTGACCATTTTAACCATAATAATATCATAATCAATATGAAGAAGCAAAGACATTCATCACCTGATCCGATAATCATCAATATCGTTAGTAAGTAACTAAGGAATGCCTGGGTTGCCATGTTGCGTTGCATGTACCCAGTAACTAATAGCCATGCAGCAAGTGGCACATGCATACAGTTTGTGCTATTCTTATACCCCAAACGTTGATGAGATGCTTTATATTATTTCATCGACTTATGCCACCGCAGACTGCATTGCACTGCCCTGTGCACAGCAAGTGACTGACTAAAAAGAATCCATCCGGGTGAACAGCGCAACGCAATGCAACGCGTCCCAGACTCCGTCCCGTTCGGTTCGAGGATGATTAGTATAATTCAGGGAGGATCTGACGCTGGCCGTTTTCGGATTTGCGTTTTTTATGGTTTTCCCATCTTTCCCAGGTTTCCAGGGGCTCGTCCCAAGTGGTTGGAGATTCTGGTTTAGTTTTAGTTTTAGTTTTAGTTTTAGTTTTCCCCTCGTGAGATTTACCCGATTATTATTATTTCCTGCCTCCGTTTAACTATTATTATTATAATTATTATTATTAATATTACTATGATGTGGGAGTCGGCAAGCAACGTCTCTCTCTCTCTTCTTGCAGGTGGAGAGAGAGTGTGTGTGTGTATGTATGAGAAGATCTCCCCCAGCCCGGAACTTGTTCAATAATAATAAAACAACATGAATCTAACAATCAATCTACTTCATGAAATTGAACAATAAATGAATTGCAAAGAAACGAAATCTAAATGTGACAGCCTGCCCCGTTTTCTCTGCCGCCCGCCCCGCCCTTGCCAAGTGCGGCCCAAAACCCGACCGTTCCAGTTGCAGGTCAATTCAGTTCCAGTTCAGTTCAGTTGGATTCCCCTGATGGCGGTTACCTGCTCGGCGTCCCATCCACTCACTCTCTCCCTCCCTCCCTCTCCCTCTCCTCTCCTCTCCTTCCCCCCCCCCCCCCCGTATCCTCCTCCCTCTTACTACTCTGACTCTACCCTCTTACTCCCTCTCTCTTTTGCTTCCTATTCTCTCTCTCTCTCCTCCTCTCCTCCTCTTTTGTTCTTGTTCTTCTGCTTCCGCTTCTGCTTCATATTTTTTGTCATCATCTCTTCTGCTTCCATCATCATCCTCCAGACCGCTTCAACTCAACCTGCAACAAACCCCCTCCTCCTCCCCCATTATCTGACGCCAATCTCCCCCCGGTCGCTGGGCGACCGCCACTTCCTACTGCTCTCCGCTATCAACGATACTGTGCCCTCCTCTCCCCTCCGGTTCCGAGCGCCCTTCATGTTGTTGCGACCGTCCCGACACTCTTGTCTATACCCCGGGGTCAATTGGTCTTTCTAAGCGCTAGGATTTCCCTCTTCTTCCCGCCGGCATCGTTAGGCTAGTCCGTGGCAGCCCGTCTTCCTCTCCCTCCCTCCCTACCTCCCATCTACCTCCCTCTCTCTCTCCCTCTCCCTCTCCCTCCTCCTCCTCCCTTACCCTCCTCCCCAACCTCCTTCGTCCGATTCTGGTGGCCAGGCCAGAATGTGGCTCTACCGTGGCGTTCAGTCCGCTGTATTCTACTACGCCACTTGCACCCCCTGTGCCAACTCCCTAGACCGCCACAAGCGCAAGAAAGAAGCCGTTCGATCGCAACGTGAAAAGGATAAGATAGATGCTACCGTCACCGACCAGCCGAGGCCGTTAGCGCAACCCACCGCCTTTAGTACCAACCCAGGATGGGCCGAGGAAATCGCTCTCGGTCCTGGTCCTCCCGCTAGACGAGGTGGTCACCGGAACGCGCATCGTCGAACCGACTCTTGGAATACCGGAATATCGGCGGACTCTACACAGGATGTGAGCCGCGGAGGCAACTCGGCGAACAAGAAGGATAAGAGCAGTTTGAAGCATCCGCTGGGCGATCGGTGGAGCCGCATGCGAAATCAGCGCGAGGATGAGCCATTATGGGGTCAGGATGTGGAGGTCAAGGGTTCCTCCGTCGGACTCTCGGGTCGCGGTAAAGCAGATGCGGGCTCCTCCAGCAAGTACTATATTGCTCGTGTGCCCCCGGTCAACGACCTTCATCCTCCCATCGTCAGCGGACCCAAGAGCCGCGCCGAAACACGATGGATGCTACAACCCCCACCCAGTGCTCGCGTGATGGCTGGCAAAGAGCGTTCGGGGGATACTGTCCGCAGCAATAACACTAGTGGACAACGCGTAGACGGTGACCGAAATGTCAAGCCCGTCACTCCTGCCCAGCAGCTCCCTCCTATAGCCACCCAACCCGCCGAAAAGAAGAACGCCCCTAAGCCTTCCCCGCTTCGCATGGCCCCCGACGGCTGGTACGATCCGCGAGCCGTGGACGACGACTCGGAAGGGGACGACGAATTCTCTCCGCCCTCATCGCCCAGAATGATGTTCGGGCGTGATGAGACCAACTTCGTAATATCCCCGTCGTTCCGCTCGCGCTCTGATTCATGTTCCACTCTGTCATCGCCCGGTGATACCGAGGTGGAGTCTCCGCGAGTCTCCTTGCATCAGCCCGGGACCCCGACGTCACGGCCTGTCTCCAAAGCAACTCAAGATAGCGGTAAACATTTCCCTCCAACGATCTCACAAGCCCTATCTACCTTGCAACGTGACAACAACAAGGTTCAATTGTTGCATTTGGAAATCAATGACTCGCCTGACGATATCGGATTAGGTCATCTTGAACGTCTCCGACCTTGGCGTTGGAGTATGGATATATGACCCTAAAGATCCGTCCGCCTATTCGCATATCGCCCAGGTCACTTGTCTGAGGGCGTGTCATATTCCCACCGTTTGCGTGCATGGTTGAGTCATGGAAGCCTGCTTTGCTCTTTTTTTTCTTTCTTCTTCTCGTGTTGCTCCTTGGGTAGCAGAAATACCCCCTTTCTGTTGGATTCCTTTTCTGTTGGTTTGTTTTTGTGTATGTTTCGGCGTTGGCAGCAGCTAAAAAGCGTTCCGTTTTGATGCCCCTTGACCCATTCTATGGCAGATATTTTCTCGTTGCATCATACTGAACAGCATGGGAGTTCCCTAAACGTGTGTATGCATGGCTGGGCCAGCAAACACATCCTCCTTCATCCACTCCCTCCTACATCGGGCCATGAAAGACTGTTCACATCATCATCCAACTGAAACACTATCCTTTTGCTGCATTCCGCATTCCGCATCATCGCCATTATTGCTTGGTTCTGACAATTGTGTCCGTGTGCATGTTCCTGATTCCTCTGCGCAGAGTACTATCCCTAGTCTGATTGTTTTTTCCTTTTCCTATATATTTGCTTGCTTTTGCTCTGAGCCTAGTTGTCCTGTCTGTCGTCTACTTGCTCTCTCTCTCTCTCTCTCTCTCACGTTCACTCTTGCCCTTCATTCGCTCTCTTTTTCTCCGACCTTACCTTTTTACCCTTCATGTATACTACTTTGTTTTAATACATATACTTAGATCGTTACTACAGTTTATGACTCTTCCTGTTTTCTCACGGCGTAGCGCAGCCCATAATACCAATGTATGTAGTACAAGATATATTCTATACACTGTAGAAGTAGTAGTGAGTATATCGATATCTAAACAAAATACCCAATCAGGAAAGAAGTATGTCAATCCTGAATCAGTCATAGATGCTAAGTAATTACCCAAAACAGAAGGAACGTGTTCAGATCAGTCAACGTACTCCACATCCATACTTACACATCCGCTACTTATCTACAATACATACTAGTTACAGCTGATATATATGTCACGCTACTATGATCTACCTACTAGTAAGTAACAGACCACTGAACTGGAGGGGAGGATTTTCACACAGTAATAGTAGAAAGCCCTACTAGTACTAATAATGTAATTAAAATGACCATTGCCCCCGAACTATGCATTCTCCATTCCAGAATATACATACCATTGTGGGGATAATGAACAATCCAGGTCAAGACAAGCAGTGAGGCATGCATTTCCCTATTAAGAGGTTGGTAACGAAAAATAAAAAAAACACATTTTTTAGGGATGATGATGAAATGATGATGCTATGATTTTTTGACTCGGATATGTTCGTAGTAGTTGTGTTGCTTTGCTTATAACATAGTGGTATGACTGGACAATAGATGGTTTCTCTGGCCCAAAAAGATAAAATGGAAAAAAAGCACGAGAGGAAGATGGAGAGAAAAAAGTAAAACAAAGGTTTCATATATTGGGGTCCTTTCCCATGGCCCGGGAATATCATATCACATGCCCAGCACTCAAAGGTTATGTATGGTGTTTGTTTTCCTTAGTAGACCTTCTTCTTCTCGTCCATACTCAATTGGCCGGGACCCATGTTGACCAGGAGGAGAAGACCTCCGCTGTAGTGAGCGCATATTGTTAGCTAGAGTTGCTTTGCAATTCTTGGGGATATGGTGAACTTCAGGGCTGCTTACACAATGGACAGGATCTGGAAGAAGTCGTACTTGGCGAAGTCCTTGTGAGGGTGGTGGGGGTGAAGCTAAATTAGAGTCAGTTACTGCGCAGCGCAAAGTTTCTTGTCATGGGGCAAACATACAGTCCAGAAGTTGTTGACCAGGACGTTGAACACACTCAACAACACAACCAGCATGATCGCACTCCACTTGGCCTTGAATCCAACAATGACCATGACACACGCGACGAAGCCGAACAGGCTGACAATAATGCGCCAGAGACTCCACTGGCCGGAGAAGACGAATCCGATGAAGAGGAAGATCAGCAGCACACGACCAGCGAACTGGACGTACATCTTGCGGTCCTTCTCATCGAGCTGGGGAAGACCGGCGGGGACGAACTTCTTGCGCACCCACGAGTCAGAGAGAACCATGAGCAAGCCACCGACAACACTCAGGTTGCGGAGGAAGAAGTTGAGGTCGAAGATCAATCCGTAACCGAGACCCTGAACGATGACGACAGCCAAGAGACCGCCAACGGCGTACTCCGTGTGTCTACGAGCAATGACCATGAACGAGCAAGCCGCCATTGCGATCATGTTGACGATAAGGAAGGTATGCGTGATTCCCCAGGGAACTGTTATGCGACGAAGCCCAAGTTAGAGTCGATCTGCGATCCGGCCCCACGGCGGGTGAGACCGGATATAGGAGGGACGGGACCAAAGCCATGCTTACTCTTCCGGTAATCACGAAGGTACAGGAGCTGATCGTTCCATTGGGTAATCATGCGTAGACTGTCCTCAATGAAGGTGACAACGATCAGAAAGCGACCAATGGCTGGCAGATACCTGAACAGCGAAGAAGCCACGGTGTCAGTGACAAGTCCTTTTCCCGCATGCGAGCAATCGAAGGTGCCTCCTTCAGCACGGAGGCTGAACCAGAGTAATGAGAGTCAGAAGTGTCTGAGGGCTCACATACGGCTTGACAGGGTCGGACATGGTGTCCAGCCAGTCCTCAATTTTGCTCGTCTGTTCGCGAACAGCATCCAGGGGACTCGGATCGCTCGTAGCCTCTACACGACCAGGACCCCCAAAGGGGTTCTGGTGGCCGAAATTGTAGCCTGCAGTGCCACGGATTTGTGCCATGGCGAGAATGGATATAGATGAAGGATAGGAGAGAGAAGCGACCGCGAAAAGTGGGAGAGGGACGAATTGAACCCTCCGCAACTAGGCCGAATAAGGGACAACAAACAAGGGTCGGGCGGGAGCCGAGAGGTTAGGTGGCAAGCTTAAGGTCTCGCAGCAGGGAATAGTGGCAGGATGGGTGGCAGAGCAACCGAATTGCCTGAAAGTCAAAGAGTAAATTATAAGAAGGGAAAGAGGAAGAGGAAGAGGCAGCAGAAGAAGAAGAGCGAGGCTCACAGAAGAGGAGTTGAAGATGGATGATTGCAGCACCTCCGCGGTGATGGAGAGGAAGGCCCGTGACTGCCGTTCAGGCCACGATGACCGGAACTCGACACTAAGCCGGGAGAGGCATGGTGCGGTCCCCAGCCCGGGAGGTTCGACCCTGGCCCGTGACGCCATGATCTCCCTAACACTAAAGTAGTTCCCTCTTTTGCTTCTTCATGCCTGCTGGCTACTGCAGACAGATCTGCCCGGCACCCGGAGATCTCTCCTCATTCTTCACCGAGACCCTTCTCCCTCACTCACAGCTTGAAGCTTACAGCTCGCTCTAGTTGGCCTCCTCTTCTCACCCTCCGTTATCGAGGGCTTACACCCCCTCCCAAATGACCATAACCCATGCAGCGGAGTCCGGTCGGACATAGCCCCCCCACAGTCCAACAGGGACCGAATTTTAAGTCGTTCGGCGCAGGATCCGGCGTCTGAAACCCGATCATTATGAAACAGGAACCATCCAACCTGGCACACTCAACCCGGGCAGAAAGGAGCATCAGGCCTAAAAAAAGATCTGGCGAGGATCCTTGCGAAATAAAGGAGCATTGAATTGTAGTCAGCTACTTAATTTATGGTGTTTAGAGAGAATTAAACCCCCACAACTACAGCATCAAGAAGCAAAAAAAAAGGTTAAAATAGAAACACATAAGATGCCAGGTGGCCCTCCATAAGGGAAAAAAAGAAACCATCCACGCTTGCACTGATATCACATCCACAGCCATCCATGCTATTTTCGCCAACGCGGTCGCCATGCCGCTCGCGTACTAAAAAGGTATTTTGGAATAGTAGGTAAGACACATCAGGAAATGTTGGCAAGTATGGCCAATTTAGAGGCGACCCAAACTTGCCATCTGTCAGTCCCATAAAAGGAGGGAACCCCAGAGTGCATGGGCCGAGTACAGTGCCGGGCTGCAAAAGGGGCAAGCCTCCGAGCCAATAAGCAACATCACAATATTTAAGGGAGAAAAAACATAGAAAGGCGAAAAAATAAGGAGAATCCAAGACTAAAATAATAATAAGAATAAGATGAACCGAGCATAACGATGAAATAATACATGAGATCTCTTTTTTTTGTTTGTTGGGGGGTTTTGCGTGTTTCTTCGGTCAAGTCGTTGCGTTTCTGCCACCGCTGAATCTCACGGTCAGATCTGAGCAACTCGCCAGAATACATGGTACGTTTTTGGTATAATGGAGTGCCCCAAACGCCAAAGCCATGAGTAATAAATACAGTTCAGGATATACGGGTGTCCTGAATCAATCATAGACAAGCATGCCTCTCGGGGCTAGCTTCGGTGCCGTCTGATCTATGGAGGGTTTAAGCAGCCCAGTCGGAGTCCAGAGGGTGGCCCTTGACATCCGAGCGAAGGATATCGGGAAGGTAGGTGGGCGTCACCTTCACCTTGGGCTGCTCAACAGGAGTGGGGGCAGCAGCAACAGGAGCGGGCTGGCTTTCAGGAGCGCTAGCCTCGCTCTCGTCAGTCTTACCTCCCTTCTTCTTGGTCTTCTTGCTGGACACGGTGGTCCACTGGTCCTGGACGCCAAGAATGCGCATCTGCTCCTCCTCGGAAGGAAGACCGGAGTCCCATTCCTTCTTGGGGGCAGCCTGAGCGACGGGAGTCTCCGACTCGAAGGTGTCCAACAATTCCACCTTCTGGGTCGGGGCCGCCTTGGGGGTGCCGTTGGTGACTGCGGGAGCAGCCTTGGTCTGCCAGGCGTTGGTCGGGGGAGGAGACGGCTTGATACCCGCCTCACGGCGTTCAGCTTCGCGAGCCATGTGGAGCTGCTTCTCGAGCAATTTACGTCTCTGCTCCTCGGCCTCCTGGACCTGCTGCTTGCGGGCCTCGTTCTTCAAACGCTGCTGACGCTGCTTCTTGGTCTCCACCTGCTTGAAGGACTGGGGCTTCTGCTTCTTGGGGGCATCCGAGGACACAGCACCGGTGACACGGAGAACCGATGCGCCCGGAGCGGGCTCTTCAAGCATATCCGAAACGTATCCAGCGGAACCAGTAGTGGCGTTCACCATGGGAGAGCCAGCGGGAGAGAGGTCATCATCGGCATCGGCTCCGGTAGTAGACGAGGTGCGAGTAGAGACACGGGAGGCAGAGCGCTCGCCGTTCTCAACCTGAGCGGCCTTGGTCTTCTTCTTCTTCTGAGACTTGCTACCACCAGCGCTGGCGCTGCCGCTAGACTGCACGGGAGTTCCGTTCTTCACGGCGGCAAAACGCTTTGCCATTTCCTTCTTGTCGATCTCCTCATCCGCCTCATCAGACTTCGAAACAGCAGGCTGGACTGCGGGCTTCTCCTCAACCGACTTGCTAGGGGCAGGTGTAGGTTCCGGGGACTTCTTGGTCTTGCGCTTAGGCTTCTTTGCGGCCGGCGCGGGCTCCGTCTTCTCTACGACGGGCTTTATAGGGGTCTTATGCTTGGGGTTCGGGCCATTGTAGTACCAGCCCAGGCCACCTGCCACGACGAGCAGGAGAGCCCAACTGATGTAAGGGTTCATCATCGTTAAGAGCTATAACACGTTATAATGGTCAGTCTGCGCATCACGGAATATTAGGGAGGTGGTGCTGGGCCCAAAACATACATTTAAAATAAAACTTGACGGACGTAGCAAATATCGTTATAATGTCTCAAATATAAAAGACGACTTCAATCGATGACAGAAGGTCTTGAAGTTGTCTAATAGCCAGGGGCGTGACGACACTCGGCGAGAAAGGAGAAGAAAAAAGAATAAGGAGATCCAACGAGGATGTCCAGAAACGCGGGAGAAAAAGAAAATACAAGGGGAAAAGAAAAAAGAAGTATAGAGCAAGCTTCCGCAGATCCTCTTCTTAACCTCTAATCATCGAGTCGTCGAGACACAGAGGGTGGTTGGAAGACAAGGGGAAAGGGCAGGCCAGTCGCGCAGAAAGGCCAGATTGCCTCGTGGATCTCGGATGCTAATACCACTTGAGCTGTAAGTCTAGTCGCGATGAAGCCAGAAGACGAAAGAAAAGCTACCGCTCTGCAATGCAGTCGATAGCTTGCAGGCAATTGAGCGCGTAGCCTATGACCTCAGTGTCGGGAGTTGGTCTAAAGGTTCCGACTGCGCTTTGCGGCGAAGAGAAAGGTGGTACTGGTAGCGAGAGTCGGGATGAGGTAAGGGAATAACGGATACCTGGAATCACCGAGCGGTCATCGAGGCACCCGTCAACCAGAGAATTGGGGGTTTGGTGACGCTAGGTGGGTAAGGACGAAGGAAGATAGGAGGAAGGTGAGAAAGAGGAAGGGTTGGGAGAGAAAGAGAAGAAAGGAGGAGGGCGGAAGTGGAAGAGGACACGGTCTGGAGAAAGATGAAGGGGTTGTCATGAACTACTACCTTCTTAGTGTCCGTCCGTGAATAATAAATTACAGCGGGAAGAGGAGGAGACGGTGATGGCCGTGGTGGTGGTACTGTATCTACGCAGTATCGCAGTCACTGCGAGGGAGGTCAGAGCTCGTAATGGTAATACTGGCTGCCTGTTTGACTTGAGAGATCCACTGGAGATCAACATCACGATTGATAGTGAATCTCTCATTCAGGATCGTTGGAATGAGTCAACAGGTTTCCCCGGTAGTTTCTTTTCACTGCATAGTTGGTATCTTTTTGATGAGTTAAATCAAGTCAGGGGCTGACATGCTTGTGGCGCATTTCAAGATCTAACAAGGCACCATCGCCTCGTATCAACCTGACTGTCATTGGACTTAAGGCGGTCTTTGTCTTTTGTCACTTCATGACAGTTATTACACCGGATACAAGTGTACCGCCCGTGAGGCCTCGCTGACCATTCATATTAATGGAAACAGCAAATGCTAGCTAGTTAATATTACTATCGTTGATCCAACGGTTATTAGGCTCACTATAGGTGTATATATGATATCAAATTAAGTGGAGGACACTATCCCAGCAGGGAGATTACGCGGGGGAAGATCTTCGACATCTTCAAAGCTGGTTCGACCATTGCACGCTGCAATGTCATGTCTTTCCCCTGTTCGACGGGCGTCTAGACGAGTCGACGGAAGATTCCGTCCTCGAATGAAGATTCCACGACCCCAGCTACTAGCTCAGCGGTAGTTGCTGATAGGTTTGCAAATAGTCCACCAGGTGGCAGAGCAATCGAATCACCAAACTAAGATGCGAGACTAGCCTGCAAACCAACTTTTATTTCGGGAGTATCGGCAGTTACAGTTACACTATGACAGGCACAGTAACGGGTGTACCTCGCCGTAACTTTACGGGGGTAATACCGGCTCCCGAACAGGCCACGTCTCGGGTTTCGCTCAGGCCCCGGAGGTCCTTCCGTAGTGCTCAGGGCAGCTTAATCTGGAGGGAGTATCAGAAATCAGAAAATAACATGTAGCCTAGTATATTCCTGTCCGTTCATAGTCTGTATTATTCAATAATGCAGGCTTATTGACCATTTAGACGCTTTCAGAAGCAGGGACATTAAAGGCATAGCATACAGAGCTCCAGACCCCTTGCAGAGTAACCACGAGGTCCAACAGAAATGTAACCGCAAACATAGCCATTTGATTGACAGGCGTGATAGAGAGTGAATGATGAATGATTGGCTGTCACAATCCAGGATCTCGATGTTCTGTGATAGTTACACATCAGTTACACAAACGCATTGCGCCTGACATCAATGCTGAGGGCAGATGATCCGAGCCCGTTACGGACTCCTCAGAGGTCTGTTCCAAAGTCCGACCATCTTGGAGAAAAGAAGCTCTAAAGAAGACTGTTTCGATGCTGCTACTAGCCTATCTAAGGAGATTAGTAACTATTCATACAACTCCTCATGCTTCGGGGATACCGATTTCGATCGATGTGCATGTCTCCCTTAATTACTTGGATACCCTTGCCCCGTGTCAGACCCACAGTATGTTAAAGCAAAGCACGAAGTAATGTATTCTCTCGATTATTCAGTAGATAGTCAACGATGTAGATAGTTATCTTGTTCAGTCGGCATGACTAATGGCATATCCGTCCGAGTGTCTATTTCTGCTCGGGGACTCGGACAGATAGCTGGAAGTGGAGAAGCCATGATAACGCCGGCCAAGACCATCCCACTTTCCCCTCCATCGCCCGAAACCCGCGTCATCGCAGATTTTCCCGCCAGAATCGACTTTGTTTGTATCACAGAAACAATATACTTGATTGGATAGAGGCAGACTTGGGCACGCAAGCTGAAGCTGTAGCAATGGCACCGAAAAAGATCATCATCGATACCGATCCCGTATGTTATTTCTTCGGTTCCATGATCCCATCCAAGCTCCACTTCCGCTCTCCAGGATGCTTGCTACAACCTGTGCTGATATTCCAGACAGGGTATCGATGACATTCTTGCCCTTCTTTTGGCATTTTCCGCCGAGCCTGAGGATGTTGAAGTTCTCCTAATTTCCCTTACATTCGGTAACATCGAGGTGAAAAGGTAAGCTAGCGCTGTCCGCTGCTTGATAGTACGGCCCTATACTCACACAGATAGCTGCCTGCGCAATGTCGTCTCCATGTTCCACATCCTTGAGCGGGAGATGAAATGGCGTCGAGAGCAAGGTCGGCCAGAAGGGTTTGGTACTCTCCGCGCTTCTCCTCCAATCGTTGCTGTGGGTGCAGAGAATCCTTTGGAGGGTCAAACGATGCTCGCAGATTACTTCCGTGAGTTTCAGGAATGGCAAGTTTTGCTAATCAACCCGCCATGCTGACCCTTCTGTAGACGGTACGGACGGGTTGGGAGGTATTCATGCCAGTGTACGTGAAGCAGGCAGAGCTACAATTTACAAAACTTGCAAGGCTGCTAACACACGGATCCTCAGCATCCCCACCTCACTCCAAAAGAAGCTTGGGAGCATCTCTTCGACCCTTCACCTGATTCCCGCGAGATCAAACCCGTCCCAGAGGGAGATCCAGCTCATCGCTCATTCATTCCTTCCAAGCGGCCCGCACACGAAGAGATTCTCCGTATCTTGAGCGAGAATGACCCTGACACCATCACTCTCGTGGCAGTTGGTCCCCTTACTAATCTTGCGTTGGCATCTGCTGCTGACCCGGAGACTTTCCTCCGAGTCAAAGAAGTAGTGGTGATGGGGGGAGCAATCAACAAACCTGGAAACGTGCGCATTGGCCTGAACCCAACTCCGTCTGGGGATTGAAGAGTCATGAGATGCTGACAGCTTCTAGGTTACCCCAGCTGCAGAGTTCAACGCATACGCTGACGCAGTTGCTGCAGCAAGAGTCTATGCTCTCACGTCGCCTTCTCCCAGAAGCACTCTGCCGCCCGCGACGAGTCTCCCCGAATACCCTCCGAGCCTTAGCAAGCAGCTCACTCTTCGCACGTTTCCCCTTGATATTACGCTGAGACATGGTGTGACGCAAGGCCAGTTCCGGCAAATCATTACGCCGCTTCTGGAGGGTGGATCACCTTTGGCTGAATGGGTGGCTGCCTTTATGGCCCATACTTTCCGTACGCTGGAAAGACTACATCCCGGGCACGTGGGCGATGCCGCGGACCTTAGTCTGCACGACCCTGTATGTGTTTGGTATGCTATGACCGCTGAAGATGGAGGGTGGAAGCCTTCAGCGACGTCACCAGAAGACATTCGCATTGAGACTACTGGCCAGTGGACGCGGGGCTTGTGCGTTGTCGACCGACGAAACCGGCATCGCATCGAGGCCGATGAAGAGAGCGCAAATGATCACGGCCTGTGGCTAAGCCTGAGGGCTGGGAACCGCGTGTGGAGAATGGATAGCTCCCCTGTGGAAGATACCTTTGGTGAGGTACTCCTCCAAAGACTGTTCACTTGAGGTGGTGCCGCATAAGAGGAAAATACGCACACCACCTAGCCTTCATTGCGGTGCACCGTGATTGGCTAGTCTAGCCGCTTCATGTCCCATCGATGTCCGAGTTTTACTATATCAGTAGAGCGGAAATATATCCTGTAACTAGCGTAGTCGGTTGGACTCCAAAGCTGTTGAGGAGTAAGCCAAGGTGACGGACCTTTTGTCTGGTACCAACCAGTACGCACCAGGCTGATCTAGAGTTAACCATTCCATGTCTATGGGTGACCAAGTACTTATCTCCACGTACGCCAGTATCTAGCCAAGAAACAACCGTGTAGTGGGGTGTTACCTCAGCCGTTGCACCAAGCGGCCATCTAATTGTACTAAAGCGCTTCGGATTATCCCATCTTAAATACGAAGCAGCACACAAGTCGGGGGTGGAGAATTGCGGCACGGAGAGCATCGCATTGCCCGATAGCTACGATTGACCAGAACCAATCGAATAGCAACAGAGAAGATTGGCTTACCGTGGCAAGCGACAATCTTGCCAGAGACAACAGATGCAGTGCGGGGCATGTGCTTGCGTGTGGTAGTTCTGCCCCGCTATTGGAAAGTGAGAGCTTGCAAGAGGTATTTTCAGAATGCCAGAACGATACCAAAAGTGAATATGTTGGCGTTGATGACCAATGGAGAAGACGGTATGGTTGGTTGGTAATAATGGAGCAACTGGGGCGTGTCTCGGGCGCTTGGCCCAGCTGAGCATGACGAGTATGATGCGGAGAGTTCCCGGGCAGCAGAGACGACCTGCCTGTCCGGATACGAAAGGGGAATGTACCGGAGAAGGGACATGCACATGCGACCCCGTGTGGCAGGAGGGTCCACTGGTTGGGAGGACGGCTTGCACGTGCTCCAATGCCCCCTCTGGACGAGAACGTCGCCAGGCTTCAACAAGCGGCCGAGGCGAGATCATGACCATTTGAATCCCGAGACGAATGCTCAGGCTTTGCGGGTCCGGAATATTAGACAGATCCACTTTATGGACACCTTTACTCCTTGACGATTGTGAGTAAAGTCGATGAGGATCCATGGTGTGGTTGGTATTTCCTTTCCTCCACTTCCCCTCGCTTCACCTGCCTGGGTCCTGTCACGTTGATGAAACCCGAGCATAGTTTGAAGGGCGAGAGAGATACTTCGGGGAGTTATGAAACCGAAGAATCTGGCTGTCACTCCGACTAGTATCAATGGAAAAGGATCCGGGGTCAGTCGGGTGGCGACGCAAGTCTCTGCGCTCTTTAAATGGCACCAATTAGCGTGTCGTTTGTGTGGGCGTGGTCCATTCCGCAATATTATCTAGATGGTAGTCAGGCTTAAAGGAGTAGGGGATCTGAACCCCATCTTTAGTAGTTTGGCAAGTGCAGGTCAGAATCGGAAGCAGCTTGGTATCTAGTACCTAGGAGGTATCACTCCGGCACCCGGGGCTTGTGGGGATTTCCGATTGCAAGAAGAAAGAGAGCTTAGTAGTAATAGTATGCAAGTAGACTAGATAGACGATAATGTGATTAGTCCACAGTAGACTGGTTAGGAGGAGTACCTCGAGTACCTACTTTACTAGGGGAAAGAGAGGACTCGAACAGTAAGGGACGTGAGCCGGCAGCTCGTACAACCCATAAGAACTCTGGACCGAAGCACGAGCCCCAAAAGCGTCGGCGGTTTGGCCCCAGGCAACCGGTCTCGTGCCCCCATCCGCCGATGCTGTTGGGCCAATGACGGGCCTGCAAGCTACCGCGTGGGCTTCTTTAAGCACGCGACACTTGGAATTGCCCTCCGCTTCGGGGTGGCCAGTCCCAGGCCCATCCACGGTTAGAGTACCAAATGAGTACCTGCTACTCTTACTCTAATAGAGTGGTAACATCATCCCCTATAGTGAAATGGGTGTGTGTGCATGCTGGCTGCAGCAACCAGCCACTACTACTACTGCTACTACTAGATAGGTAATGAGCAAGCTTCCCGAAAATCCAGAATTCAAAGCCAATCGCCCCCTCACCCCCCGTCGATCATCCCGATTAGAATTTGGGAAAAGTAACCACTACTTTTAGTCACTACTTACACCGTAGAAGTACCTGTTCTTATCGCAATCCCACTTTCCCCCCCGACCTATTACCTCCGTTCAAACTATTAACTACCTCGTTGTGTCGCCTCTCCCCTCCCTATCCATCCATATAAACTTACCCAGGTACCAACACTTTCGGCACGGCGTTTGGCCGTGCGTCTTTCTTTGTGCAGGAGCCCCAACTCTCCGTCACCAGCTGTTCACTTCTGGTCACATTGCTTTTTCCTAAATTCAATAACCGTTTCTGCGTCCTGCCCATCCAACTATCTCTTCCCTTTACCTCTCCTCTCTTGTCCTATCCTATCCCAGTTGTCCCCCCTATATTCTTCATCTTTCACGGCTTCCGACTGTACGACACTCAACGGGTTGTCATCCAACGCTGCTCCACCATTGGCCCAATCTTACTTTCTTGACTGGACCATCCATCCTATTAGCCCGTCTAATGAGACAGTAATCATCGGGTTGGCATCAAGCGTTTCACACCCACAGAGACCATGTCACGCTCTCGTCTGCCACCGACCCCTGCCATGTCGGGCGAGTTCATAGTCAAAGACAATGCATCGGTGGATGCGTCGGATCCATTTGCACTGCCTCCAGCGGCCATTAGTCCATCCAAGATGCAAGCTGCTAGCAGGAGACCATCCAAAACTGATCCATCCGCTTCCTTCCCAGCATCTCCAGCATCGCCGGATCTCGCACTGGGTATCATGGCGAATTCCCCGCGTCAGACTGGTGTCAAGAGACCTCTCGAAGACTTTAACCTTCCACCGCCCCCCACACGCACTCGCAAAATCATTCAGATGAAGCCCAAGACCCAAAGCCCACCAAAGCCGACCGCACCAGCCAGCAAAGCCTCTGCAAAAGATAATGGCAAGACACCAGCAAACAATGGAGCCTCAGCCAACTCCAAGAAGAAACAACCCAGCGCAACTAGTGCAGCGGGCCGAAAAATTGCTAGGAAAACAGCTCACAGCCTGATCGAACGGCGGCGGAGATCTAAAATGAATGAAGAATTTGGAACTCTGAAAGACATGATCCCGGCGTGCAAAGGACAGGACATGCATAAGCTCGCCATTTTACAGGTTTGTCCCGACTTCAATCTTCGACGACCCCTGTCCTTGAGCCGGTCGCTAACCGTTCCCGATGGCCTAGGCAAGCATTGATTACGTCAATTACCTAGAACAATGTATACTCGATCTGAAAACTGCCGGTAATCGACACGCAATGGCCTCGCCGCGAATGCCTCCCGCTCCTCCTTCACCAACATCTCCGGAGGCTCTGGCAGAAGAATCGGGCCTGTCCTCGGCTTCCGTGTCTCCGGAACTACCTCCAACTGATGCTGCGGCGGATGCAATCTCCCCGGCGTTCTCTCCCCGAAGTGGTGGTCCTATCGGGACGGCGCCCGATTTTGCGTCCTCCATCACGCCAAGCCCGGCACTGGGTCCAACCCACCCATCCGACAATCCGTCGCGTTCTGAGCGTAGCTCATGGGCTGTGTCTTCTTCCAGCACCTCCCCAGTAATGCAATCTCGGTATTCCATCGCATCTTCTGCCGATGTGGACCACGAAGCATCCGCAGCCCTACTAATGCTGAACCGGGACTGCCGGGGCTCTGTCGGCTCGGTCCACGACGTGCCCACCAATTCCCTCACCCGGCATGGGAATCCCCACACCCAGGACCCACAAAGGAAGATCGGGATGAGCGTTAAAGACTTGCTTATTTCCTAAGGGTCCTGGTGGCCGGCTTGGCGCTCTCTATCTTCCTTTTGGAGTCCTTTTATGATGTACCAGGTGTAAGTCACGGGGATAAATTGGCGTGCGGGATATTGATATCATGAACTAGTAATGAAGGGTTCGGACGGCGCTTGCTTTTTGCTTTTCATGGTTATTCTTAGCAGTTCAGGTGGTTCTTTTCAGGTATGTGGGCAGGTCCAATGCGAGTTAACGGTTATGGTTATGTTTCGAGCGCGGCTTTGGTTATGAAAGATGCCATTTGAGCTCGTCCGATAATGTTTCAAGGGCGGATTGTTTTTGCACGTCTGTCATGTCAGGTAGAATCTAGAAGAGCTTCTTGGTCACAAAATACATGAATAATCTTACCAGAAGAACCCGCGGCGAGGCTACGCAACTGAGCCCATACTCACATTCCAACCCACATTACTCACTCAGGCTCATGAAAGACCTTCACAAATTCAAATAAAATAGCATCACAACGCCAAACACTACCCCATCCATCCTCATACGGTCGTCCTAATAAGGTTTAACATACTTCCCCATGACAGTCCTTCTGCTTACTATACTTACAGCACCTGTCCACAACGACACTTAGAGCCCCGCCCAGCCAAGCACGAGCCAAGCAACAATGTCGTACTTTTTTGTTCCTCTTTCCTCTCTCTCGGCCTACTCTCAGGCCCCTATCAAGTACCTAGAGAACCATCTAGAAATCTTAATCCACGACAATCACTTGACCAACATCTACCCGCACAACCGTGCGCTTAGAGCATACGATAAGTGGATGTAGTGGTGTTGGTAGCAATGACGACGATCCCGTCCAGAACAGTGCCGCACATCCGACATCTCCAAAGTGACTGACAAAGAAATATTTTAGGTACGGTGATTTCTCGGCCTTTCCCAAACTGGACAGATGCGTGTAATAGTATTGTGTCTAGACGCGGCTATCGGTATTAAGTGGTTACCCCGCACGCAACTTAAGAATCCGGCTTCTTTGGTGCTTCTAGGCGGGTTCCATTCTATCACTTTGATTTAATTCTCTTTCAGCTGTCGGGGGGTTAGTGGAATGTAGTGGTTGTGCAGAGAGGAATTCGGCCAGGTGAGGCGATTGGTGTGATGAAGATGATTGAAGAATGTCTGTGTTTGCTTTTTTGAGCCTGGGATGTCGTCCACACCACAGCAACTACTAACTTTCTGGTAAAAAGAAAAGGGGAATAGATACTCCGCGGAATTCCATTGAAGCTTTCGCTTCTGTCAAACGGACGAGCCTCTTCCCACCCCACTTTCTTGGAGGGCACCCGTTCCACTACACAAGCATTTGGAGGCGATGTAGTTCAAGCATACTCGCTTTCTGCCAAGCCCCAAGACATGCATGAATCCTGAAGGATTGCTGGTGCGGAGTAGTATCTAGGGGTAAAGGGGCGGGGATGTGGGAGACTGTGGCAAGAGTACCCATCAACATTAATCGGTGAGGCAGTCAATGACAGCGGAATATTATGTGCAGGGCATGATACATGAAAAAGAAGTGAAGCAGCTAGTGTAGGTACGGCACATTTCATGGATAGGCACTGCTTTTCTTTTTTGGGGGGGGGCTCATACACGTAGTAGGAATGTTCGCACAGCCTCTATGGCCAAGATGAAAGGCAATGCAGATTAACCCTTAACTCTGTGGATGTGCTTGGGTTTGGGGGAGAAGATCTACAAGTGGCAGATCCACCACCATCCACTTTGGGTAGAATAGTACTGGGTCGGGTGCAAACTAGCCAAGTTTCTAATGACGTTGCTCGGACTAACTTTTTGGGTTTCTCTTTCTTTTGGCGGTGTCGTTCGCAAAGAAACTTGGGTAGAGTATCACGACCGTACGAGATTCGATTCGGACTGATTTGCAATCTGCCTGAGTTGCAGATCAGTGCAGTGGCGCTCTCCCGGATTCCTTGCGAAATCCTGTCCGAGTACTAGTACCGTCGAGGCGGAAAGAAAAGAAAAAAGGCAGCCCTCATTCACGTTCAGACAGGCTCAGGCTAGTGCGAGTTAGTGCACTCCACGGATGCCCCCGCACTGCAGTGCCGCGCTATCCACGTCTGCCCCGGTGACCCTTTCCCGTGGGCCCTTGATAGTAGTTAGTAGGGCTGCAAACTATATATTCCCTCATTATGCCACAGCCTCTCTCCCCTTCCCACCCCCCCGCCGTCTTGCACACCCACGCACCACTCGTCATTTGATGGCACCAACATTATCACCCTTCGGCGGCTTTGAAATCTTACCATGTCCAACAAGTTTCGTTCCTTGCAGCGAAAGAAGAACGCCCGGTCCCTCGTCTCCGAGGACCCATGGAAGGTCGACACGCCCTTCGGACCGCCCCGAATCCCACATTTTCCAGGCCGGGGCATGCGACGCCTTCGCAGTACGCTTCAAAAACTATCGCCGTCTGCACGCGCTGAGAGAGAACTTCTTAGACAAAAGAACAGATACAAGATCCCCTTGACTGAGAGGAATGTCGATGCTCTGGTCACGGAGCAGCTGTTCACCGATGCTTGTTATCCCGACAAACATAGCAGAGAGTTGCAGATCTCTGCATGGCTGGAGCGACTGTCCTACTGAGACGCGCTATCCTTACGTACCTCCTCCGGTGCCTCCTTCTGCGGGGAATATCATCGAACACCGACACTTCCTTGCGCACTGACCTTCCCGCTTCTTCTCACATCCCGAATGAATACGTTCGATATCAGTTTCAAGGGATCAAGCTCGTGTACCAGTTGTTCAGTTCTCTGCCTCAGCACTCTGGCCGACCGATACATTTGGAATTTGTTGTTCACTCGCCATGAGGGTTTGTGCTTGGCATAACGGTTGATCCACTCGATGGCGCAGCCATGCATGCAGGTGTCGGCGCTAGAGGCAAGACACTTGGACATGGGGCAGCGTACGCTTTGCTTCCTCTTGTAAAGCAAATTAAGAAACCGTGTTTCAACAAGTAACGCCCGGGTGGTCTAGTGGTATGATTCTCGCTTAGGGATACAAACCCAAGCATATCTGCGAGAGGTCCCGCGTTCGATCCGCGGCTCGGGCCGTTTCACTTTTTGTTTTTCATTATTGACTATCCTCATCATGATGATGACGATGGTCAATTCTTTTTTGCTTAAGAGCTCTCTCTGCTTAAGGGCCCCTTTTTGCAGATCTACGGCTTAATGGATGGTTGATCCATCGGTTGCTTCCACCTATTATAACTCGATTCGTCTGTATAGCATGGTGCCTGGAGCGATGGTGTGCTTTTTAGAGGTGTCCTTTCGTTTGTTGCTAGAATGTTATAATAGTACTTCTTGGTTGTCATCCTTGACAGGTGTCTGAAATTAAAATAGTACGGAGCTTGCGACAGTGAGGCTCTGTCAGGCAATGAATGTCTGCCACTAATCTAATGATGCCTCCACTACTGCATGGGCATACATTTAGTCGTAAACTAGTGGTGTGCGCACCTGTGAGCATCATGTCGCAAGAATATACATACTATATATATCAGCTCTATAACCAACGAACCAACCCACAATCCACTGCCACGCAATCCAACCTAATAAATACTACCAGCAACTGCAATTGCGCCTCCATGTCCCTGCAAGGCTAACGAACAGGGGTTCATTCTTTAGCCGCGCGGTGATGGATGAGGGGTAAACTAGCGAAGCAGCTGAGGGGAAGAAAGAGAACATCTAACCGCCCAGCTCAACAACAACTCCACCATTTCTCCAACTCTCACCACCAAGTCTCCGGACCAAGACATCCAGCTGTATATATAATGGTCCAACCAAAGAAAGTCGCCATAATCGGCAAGTAACCCCTCACCTTACAATCCAAGATCCCCCCATCTAACAAACCAGCACAGGCGCCGGCCCCTCGGGACTAGTAACAGCCAAAACCCTCCTGCACAGCTTCCCCGAGGGCACCTTCATTCCCAGTGTATTCGAGAAAAACAGCCGAATTGGGGGTCTCTGGCCCACAGCGGTTGACCATGGTGCTGAGAGACGGCTCAACCCGTGGATACGGACGAACTTGAGTCGGTTCACGGTGGCTTTCTCGGATTTGGCGTGGGAATCTGTGATTGGGGAGGGGGAGCTGTCGATGTTCCCGCAGGCGAGACAGGTGGGGCAGTATTTGGAGAAATATACGAATTTGTATATTCCCAAGGGGGTCTTGAGGCTGGGTAAGGAGGTTGTGAAGACGGTTCGTGAGACGGATGGGTTGAGGGCTAGGTGGACGGTGCAGTGGACTTCGAGAAGGTGTGTCTTTATCTATTTATCGTCCAGGTGATGCTGGATACCGTCCACGGGGCTGGCTAATTGGCTCACAGCATAGATGCAAATGGCATTGAGTGCAACGGGCCTGAGATGGAATCGGAGGAGTTCGACTATCTGGTGGTCACGTCTGGATACTTTGCCAAAGCTCACTTCCCCGATATACCTGGTTTGGCTGGGGTCGCTGATAGGGTTGTCCACAGCTCTGAAGTGCAGACTATAGACGATGTGCAGCAGCTGCTGGAGAGGACTGGGTCCTCGGGTGGCAAGCTGGTCGTTATTGGGGGCAGTATGTCCGGAGTAGAAGCTGCTTCGACAGTGGCGCTTCATCTATCTACGATGGATTACAAGCCCCCAGTGATACAATCCGGACGTGACTATGAAGTCCATCACATATCCTCGAGGCCCTTCTGGACAATACCCACCCACCTTCCCCACGATGGCTTCCAGGATAATACCAAGACGCAGAACATGCAATTCCTACCCCTTGACCTCGTCTTCTACGATCTTGCCCGACGCCCTCCCGGCCCAGTCGAATACGGACTCGGACCGCTCTCCACAGAACGCATACGCAAAACAAATGAATACTTCCGCTCCCTCCTCGGCGCCGAGTACGTAAAAATCGGCAGCTTTGGAATCGGCAACAACGAGAGCGAAGATTCGCAGCCATCATGGATCGGCATAGGAGACGACTATGCCGAATACGTCCGCTCGGGCTTCATCAAGCCCACCATCGGCCGAGTATCCAGCATCAACAGCCCATCAACACTCACCGTCACTTTACCCAACGGCACCCAAGAAACCATATCCGACATCACCGCCATAATAACAGCCACCGGCTACACCCCCTTCTCATCCCTCAGCTTCCTCCCCTCTCCCATCCTCTCCACCCTCGAATACTCCACCAGTCGACCCCTTCATCCCCCTCATCCTGGACGGCAAAGGCACCTCACACGCCGAAATCCCCGACCTCGGCTTCGTCGGCTTCTACCGCGGACCCTACTGGGGCGCAATGGAAATGCAAGCCCGCAGTCTCGCAAACACATGGGTCAAAGACCTCTCCTTCACAGGCCCCTACTTCACCAACGAAGAACTCACTCAAAAGACCAACGAACGCGACCTCCTTCGCACTCTCCGCACTACAACCCTCCCCCGCAGCCAATTCCCAATGGGCGACTACGTAGGTCTCATGGAGACCCTAGCCCGCGAGCTCAACATCCCTCGAGCCCCTATCCCCACCACTGCTCAACCCCATACCCAAAGCCATGACAAAACCAACCACGGCCCCGTCCTCCCCTCCCGCTACATCCCCACCCCCTTCCTCACCCCAACCCCATCAGACCGCCTCTCCACCCTCATCGACCGCGAAAGCACCAACACCCTCAAATCCCTCCAACGAACCATCACCCCCAGCCCGACAAACTACAACCTAGGCATGGGAATGGCCATCTTCCGCGCCCTCCATGGACAATGGACCTACACTCGCACAGTCACTCACATCTTACCCTCACCGTCACCGTCAACATCTCTCCCAACACCGACCCGCTCATCCCAACTCTCGCAAATCTCAGGAACAGCTACCTTCCATCCTCGTCGTACATCTAGTATCTGGTACGAGAAGGAGTATGTATATGAAGAACTTTACACCAACAACGATACCAACACCGAGAATAACCATAATACTATTGTCGATGATGGGGATAAATCGACCAGAAAACGCTACATATACCGTCTCACAGAAGGAACCTGGAGCAAGAAGAACGGCCAAATCCTCATTTGGAACGTGGACATTGATCCTTTCCACGCGGGGAAGTTCTCGCATGGGATGTTTGTGGGGTTGGCGGAGAAAGTAACGACCCCTGTTGATGGTGACGATGAGGGAATAGAGGAATCAAGGTATGTGGTTCGGGCTGCGGCGGGGGCGATACCGATGGATCGGGAGAAAGAGAGGGATCCGAAGTATGAGTATGTGTTTCGGATGGAGGGGGTGTCGATTTTGGAGTGGGAGTGTGTTATTAGGGAGAATGTGGTTGGTGGTGATGGTGTTGAGGGTGGGGGTGGGGGGTTGGTTACGAGGACAGTTTATAGGCGGTGATGTCCTTTATTTCCTTACATACATACATATTATATGTATATATTGCTTTCTACTACTAGGGATGGGGGTGGAGTTTGGTGCTTAATATACTATGTGAAGGGCGGATGGATGGTATATAGTTTGAATTGTTCACGAGTCCACCAATGCCACATGGCTTACATCATTATCATAATTTAGACAACACTTAGGTCCATCAACGTCGTGCATCCTCAACTGTGACAGCAGTAGGCTTCTCCAACCCCGTATCCTGGTGCGTCACGCGCATTTGCTTCTCGCCAGAGAAGAGGTCTTCACCCTGCGTGACGTGGTTGGCTCCGCCGAAGAGGGCATCAATTTCCTCCAGCGGCACTTGCTTGGTCTCAGGGATGAAGAAGAACACGAATAGAGCGAGGAGGAAGCAGATGCCTGCGAACATGTAGAAGGCGTAAAAGCCGCAGTTGTTGAGGAAGGTCGGGAAGAATTGCTGCACGATGGCGTTGGCCACGTTCTGGGTCTGGGTTGCCATACCCACGGCTTGGGCGCGGACGTTCATTGAGAACACCTCGGATGTCCAAATCCAAATGGTAGCGCCCCAGGAGGGTTTGTCTATTAAGATCTGATTAGTAAGGGATTCAAAGACGTTTGTCGGTGAAACTCACAGAAGAAGATGAATAAGAAAAGTAAGAACACGATCGATATGCCGACTGGTTCTGTCTTTGCTCCACCTGGTGATGGTGTTTCTGTCTCTACAGCCGCAACGATAATCATGCAAATGCCCATACCGATACCACCAACGATCAGAAGGAACTTGCGTCCGAACCGATCGATGATCCAGATGGCGTTCAGAGTGAAAATGATACCAAAGGTGGCATTGAGAGCATTGATGAGAGCAATCTGGTTAGCACTTTTGAAAACTTTCTCGTAGATCTTCGTCGAGTACGTGTTGAGGGTGCCCTGTCCACTGACTTGCTGTCCAGCGTTGATGACAAGAGCTAGGTACATGCGCTTGCGGAGGGACTTATCCTTCCACAGCGCAGCGTAACTGCCAGAAATGGCTTCCTTTTCATACTCGATGGCCTCGCGGATTCTGAGCAGCTCGTCTTCAACCTCGTCTTCGGTTGCTCGGACTCTGCGCAGCGCCCTGCGGGCCTTTTCGACGTTGTTGCCACGTTGGATGTACCTGTGCAGAGGTTAAGAGGAGTACATAACGCGGGTTCACGATAGCACTTACCATCGCGGCGAACCGGGAATGGTAGGTAAGATGAAAAGAATGATCACGGGCACCAAGAGTTGGAAGATGACAACCATTCTCCAATCCCACTCGCCCAAGTGTGTGGAGTGCTTGGTGCACGCGTAGTTCACCCAGAAGCAGATGAAGGAGCCAACGGAGTAGAACATTTGCCAAAAGGTCATGATCTTTCCACGAATCTCCGGAGGTGCTAGTTCACCGATATAGATGGGACCCGCAGCTGATCAATAAAGCGTTAGTAAGAACTTTGAGCCAAAAAGACCGATGGCAGACTTACTCAGTGCAATACCCTGGCCAATACCAATGATACACCGTCCGGCAAGGAAGCATGCAATGTTGCCACGAGGCGCAAAGCACTGCATAAATGTAGCAGCGATGACCAAGATGCACCCGGTCGCCATTCCAATCTTGCGACCCAGAAAGTCGGCTATGGGACCACCCATGAAGAAACCGCCGACAATTGCACCCACGGTGTAGGCCGTGTTGACACCTCCGATCATATTCTCGTCAGGGTCATTGAAGTAGGCAACCCAGTTGTCCGAGCCTTGAACGGAATTATAGACGGACGCATCATAGCCGTATAAGACCATGCATGCTGCTGCGACGAGGGAGATGAACCTAACAGATTGTTAGTATAGTGACCCTTTCTAAAGGCCAGCGTGGCATGCGTACCAGTTGTAGGCTCGTTTCGATTTGAAAGGATTGACTTCGAAATCGTAATCAAACATTGTGGCAATATAGGCCGTAAGCGACCTGAATACGCCTTGATAGCAAATAGAGGTGGTTCCCAGGTGGGTGGTCAGCAGCCTATACAGCTGCACCGTCTAGTCAAGGCTATCCAAGAAGAACAAGGGGGGGTTGGTTTATGTACAAAAAGAAAAAAGGTGGGAAAGGACTGCGTCCTGCGGCCCTAGGTATATATATCCGACCTGGTAGAGGCGCGCCGGCCATGCAGCTAGATAAGCTACCATGCCGCGTGCCAGCAGCCAGGTGGCAAGCGCTATATCAAGCCATAGGGCGCTATAGCACCGGTTCCAGGACTGGTGTGGACGCTAACGCGGAGGCATTCCTGGGGAGCTGGGCTATCAGAGGTCCTAGCATCCAAGGATCAGAAAGTGAGTAGGGCACGGCATTCGACCATTCGACTCCAGGATTTTGTCGGTGGTGGGGTATCCGGGGTGGGCCACACGGGGAAAGCTTTGAGTGCCATCCCCAGACTCCCCCAGAACATGCCATTGTTGGGGTGGTCGTAATGTGGAGAAATCCGGGGTCGAGATTCGAGGAAATTCTGAGCCAGACGCGGTAGATATCCACTGGACTTTCCACGAATCAGCAGCGCGAAGGCTGGAAGGATGGCTAAAGAGGGTCCACCAATGGAATGAAACAGGGGTAATGATAGGACCAGTGTCTAAGCTCCTGGATGATTCACATGGAGGCCAAGGGACAATTGGAGGGAGGCGGGGAGGAGTGGAGAGGAGGAGACGGAGCGAAGAAACAAGTTGGGGGGCAACTCGATGGCGACGGGCTGGGGTCACGAGACAAGGCCTTGGATCCCCCTGAAATCAATCTCGCCCGATGATCCATCCCAAGCCAGCTCTCGTATTCCTGTCAGGCTCTTTTCTTCCGCACGCTTTTAATTCATGGCTCCTTAGGACTCATCCTCCCAAACCAACGGTTCGTGGCAGAGACATGCCAAAGAAATGCCGGGCTGCTCAATGGATGACTCGCGACAACGCAAATGACCCCGGATACGAACATGTGGAATTGGTCTTAGCGTAACTCACAATAGCTTATCTAAAGTACTTTAACGGAGAAACTAGTGTCCCTGTGTCGCCTGGTCTAGTGTTAGATTGCGGCCGCTCAGGGAGGGTTGAGAAGCAGGCACCACTTATGGCATAGGGCTAGACCAGTCATCATTGTGTAGCACAATGCCATCTCATGCAATGTATTCATACTATCATACTCCGCAGTGACTAGCACGTACATTTTCCTGGTAACATTTATAATTTCTAAAACCGTATAACTCGGTCACGAACTTCAGTTAAAATAGCTCTGCTGAGAAGTGGCTCGTGAGGAAAGGGTGCCCTTCGCCACTATTGGATCAGAATCTGTGTCCCCTTTGGTATGAGAATGCGTGCGAGAGTTCGAATTAGCAGCATGTCTTCGTATGCTTGCATTGTGAGCTCGAGGGAGCACCGGGACTCTATTGCCCACCTGCGGCTCATGATAATCTTCGAGGTCGAAGATGTCTTGTACTCTCTTACGGTGATCTTTCATGAAGGGCCCAAATCGCCGGAACTTTTGACGGGTCACCGTATTATAGGCTGTAGGGGTAATGGCCCCATCGACAGTGCCAGTGTATACACCTTGTGGGTCTTTCCACGCTTTAGGAACCCCAGGGATCAAAGACGCCAATGCGCCAATAGGGTGCATAGACGAAAGTCCAGTCTTCGTAGTAGTACTTCCCGAGAGCTGACTGCGGCCACATATGTCCTGGAGAAATTGGTATCGCATCCGAAGTCGCCTATAGATTTCACGCAGCAGGTACAAAAGCGTCGCCGCGAGGATCGATGCACCCAGGAGGGCGCATGCCTTGTGGAATACGTCCAGTTCCCTATACTTCTGTTCTTGACAATAGCCGTGTACAAGCGCCATATGCTTTCGAGGATAGCACATGATGCATTGATCCTTCTTGTTGTCTGGGATGTGATCCGAAATGCATATTGTCCTCCAATCGCTTCCCTCACAAATGGTTTCCTCGCAAGTCGGCCCACCAAGGCTGTATAGGTCCCTCTGAACAGAGTGTCGCCCCAACCTAATGTCAGGAGAAATATCGGACACAATCTCCCTCTTCTTACGGCTGCTCTTGCTAGTATTCTCCAGTTTCGATATTATATATTTCAGGATTCCGTGGTAACCTTGCGTCAGAGGGTTTGATGGTGGGGTCTTCCTGACTCCATTCGTGCCAGTTTCATTCCGTGGCATGTCTTGACGTGGCCATCTCCCCGTAATATGTTCTTGTGAGGCAGCCTTATGTTGAAGGGGAGCCAACGACCGGACAGAGGCGACCTGATGATGTAGGTTATCCTCGTGACTTTCGAGCACGAGCTGCTCTAAGATAGTCTCGCAGTGATGCACACCTGTTGGTCGTCCCCCAAAGTTCGTTATCGCCAGGGTGAGCATGAATGTCGGTTCAACTGCATTTGGAGTATGAGAACAGCCAACTATGTTTTCGTTCTCTTTGTAGCCTCTTCGCACGGTCTCCCATCCCTCCTGACAAGTCAAGGATACTGCACATCCTGGCCCCTCTGGACCTTTGAATGGGACTATTGTGACAAACCCCGGGTCACCCAGTAAGGAGCCTGAGCATGAAGTTTGGTGGTCACCACCTGTTGTTCGGTATGGTGTCGGCAGAGAGTCATCTTGAGTAATATTGGAGATAACCCCCAATACTGCATAGAAAAGTGCAAGAAGGCGCTGCTGACAATGCATGGAATGAGAAATAGAGTGAGTGGATAATATACAGTCTTATGCAAGAATCTGCCTGCTAAAATGCTGTGGATGGGGATTCAATCAATCAAACCAATATGATGAGCATACTATATCTAGAGCTTTCTGAGTGGTGCGTGGGATGCAAGAAGTCACATTCTGAGCATGACAGTTCTACTATATTCAGGAAGCCGCAGCCCACGATAGAGAACAAAATTGATTGTTGCATGTCCCGTATAGGCAAGAGAGAAGCCTGGCAGTTTCACATTATCTTGGCTGATCTTAAGCTATGCATTGTTCGCCTACACCTCACTGTAAAGTCTACGATAGCGTTGACAAGTCACATTGATTCAAATGAAAGCAGAATGGCATGCTAGTGATGAAGGATCGAGCAGCTCCTGGAGGACTACAATCTAGTCTAACGCCCGTCAAAAAGCTCATTTCATCTCGTTTTCAACTATCTGTAGGCATGCTGGCGTGGTTTCAGACTGACAAATCATGTGAAGCGTAAGTAAATAAATTTAAAGGTGATAAACAGCGTCCACAATGAAAGATAGTAGAACATGAGAAACAATCAGAATCAATCTGCGATGCAGCAATGACTTCTATACTTCACGAGTGCGACTGACCTTTCTGGGTAGCTATTAGCTATCACGTGCTCTCGTGACACCGAGACGCGACTCTTGCGCGCTCAGCGAAGACTTCAGATCCTATGATAATCTCTATTCACTCCTTCGACTTGGTCACTATTTCTACAATCAGCGCAAGATCTTCATTTTATACTCTGACTCCACCCAGCGCTATTTACTATCATACATAGCCGATCCCTGCGCAACCCCCGATGCCCCGCACATACGGCAAGAAAAAGCAGACGCGGCTGGCTTTTGCTCCGTTGAGCTCCTCGCCGAAGAGAGAGGACGACTCCGACGACGAGAAAGATCGCCGCGCAAACTTGCGCTATGCGCATCCTTCCATGCCAGTCCTCCGACGAGGACGCTCTCAGCCTGAAGGTGAGATTATACCACAGCTACTGCATGATAATAAATACTGACTTAGTGGGATGCCGACAGCAAAATCAACGCCCCAACGTACCCCGGAACCCAAAGCAGAACCAGTTAGCGACAGTGATAGCGATATAGAGATCGTGCGCAGCACGCGCAAAAACCCGCAAAGAGGACCACTAAAGCGCAAGAGGACAGATGTATCCAGTTCCGAATCTCCTTCCGCGACCCCGCAGAAACCCGCTGCCGATTCAGAGAGCGATGCAGATGAGGTTGTTCCAGCGTCTCGCAGGAAACTGAGGCGTGGTGTGGCCCCTCAGCCTGCTACCGTGGATGACGATAACGGTTCGGAAGAAGAGTTGGTCATCTCTCCTAAGAAGCGCAGGATGCGCAACGCAAGCCCCGACGTCCCCAAGACGCCGCGTCGCGGGCTGGAACAGGACGAATTAGATATAGAAGAAGACCTTCAGGCGTTGCAGGACTCAGGTAAGCCCACATAAGTAACGTGTCAGGCAGTCTGCAATGCTCTGTCGGACTGACATGTCTATCTACAGTGGTAAAAGATACCCGAACTCGGGGGCGACTGGCCAACTCGGCACGGGCTCAGAGACAACAACACCTGGAAGCCTTACGTCGTCGGAGGGCAGGAAAGACAGCATCCGATACTGAGAACCCTGAGAGTGATGTTGAGCAGTTGGAGTCGGGCGACGGCGACAGCGAAGGTGACAGTGACGGTGACGGTGACAGCGGAAGTGAACAAAAGGACGAAGCCGAGACTCATGAAGAGAGCCCGAAACGGAAGCCCCAATTCCGTACTCGACTAGAAGAAAGTGATGTTGAATCTGCGATCGCAAGCAATGATGATCTGGACCGCTACGAAGACGACTTCGTGTTGGAAGACGATGATGATACCCTAGGGGCTCCCACGGGCCTAGAAGACATCCCCATCGAATTCTCCCGACATGCTTACAAGCAACTCAAGGACTACTTCCAAGATGCAGTAGAATGGATGGTGCACAATCAGCTCAACCCGGCATTCCCTCGCTCCGACCCAGTCTACGAAGTCGCCTTCAGCAAACTCGAAGACGAAGTCAAGGGCCGTACTGGATCACAGCTCGTCTCATCAGTTTGGAATGCCAAGTTCCGGAGAGCCCTCTTAGCCCGGCCTCAGATCGAGATCACAACCTTTCCGACAATAGAGAACCATTCATGCGATGCTTGCAACCGCTCAGGTCATCCAGCTTCATTCGACATCAAACTATACGGGAAAGCCTATTCACTGAAAACCCTTGAACCGCTTACCGACGAAGACAGCGACGAGGACGAAGAAGAGGAACACGAAGATGATGACCACGAAGAAAGAGACCGAGACGGCCACATCCTACCAGACGAAAACACGCGCTTCTTCCTCGGACGGTAAGCATCTCGCCCATCCCTTCTACCGAACAAAAAGTCTCCATATAGCTAATGAGGCATGCTACCAACCAACAGCCACTGCAAAAACAAAGCAACTCTAGCTCACACCCTAACCCACTGGCGCTTCCACCTCAACGAATGGGTGACCGGCTACCTCGAACACCGGGGATACCTATCCGAGACGAGAATCGTGGAACGCAGCCACTGGAGCACGAAGAAGAAAACCAAGTACGCCGTGAAAGCAGTCAAATCAATGATAGCGAATGGTGAAGTCAAGAAATTGTGGCGCGATTTTCACATTAATCTACGGACTGCAAGAGAAACCACGGTATGTTTTTGATCTGGAGCTCCAAGATCGATTCGGCAGCTGAGAGCATTTGCTGACCATATCATATCATAGACTCTTGGATAGTATAGTGCAAGCTTCTAGATGTGTTCGTTTGCACATATTTGATCCATATACGGGTGCTGTCGGGACGACGTTATGTACTCAGTCTGGGGTGGTTAGTTCTTCACCTGGTCAGCATCACTTTCTTCGGATGCGCGCCTTTACACCATTCTTCTTGTCCATATCCATTTGCCCCCTCGGTTAGGGGGCTTGTACCTATATCTTTCATGCTGTGATACCCTATTTCTGCTATTTTATTTTCGGCCTGTTTCCTTCTAGCGCAAGGAGAAAATGTACTCGGCTCATGAGAGTTCCGTCCTGAATATATCTCAAGATCATTCACATTTCATTATCTAGAAACATGAGTTCCAAAATGGTGGAAATAGACATAAAACGAAACGAACATTGTAACCAGGGGAAAATAAACCAGTATAGAAATACACACATCGCCCAAGCCAGAAGTTCTGGAATCAAAGGTTGAGAGAGGAGAAAAAGCGTCAAGTTCACAGGGCCAGAGATTCCGAACAGTAACAGGTGGGCAAGATTTTCTTTCATGTCCATATGGAAACCATACCATCCCTTTTATATCTTCCTCGCGTCAACTCAAATCAATGAGTTGAATATGTTCGCAATTATCCATCCTCGATAGTACACACCTGCTTTTAACCCAATGTAATCCGGATCATGCATCGCTAAATCAAATCTGTCTGGCTCGTAATTTTTTTGTTGGAACAGAGAAATCGACTAGATTCGTGCAGTGACCTCATCAATGAACGTCATCGCCTGGAAGTCGACATTATGCTCCAGGAAGACCGACGACATTCAATAAGAAACCATAGGCCTTACGACAACAGGTGGCTTCGGACAGGCTCGATATTGAGGTAGTGGCGGTTCGACAGGCCATCGCAAATCAACTATTCCCGCCTGTTGCGATCTTCATCTTTGGCAGCGGTATTCATTTACAAAGAGGGTTGAGCGGGCTTCTCTTCACCGGGGGCGCCGGGCGTAAGCATCTAATGATAGAAAACAATGTAATTAGCAGCTGCTCGGAGTTTTTGCAGACCATCGAAACATGTGCGGGCAATCCGAATGACGTCTGTATCTCTGTTCTTGGCACATAATAAGAACGGAAAAGAGTTTTCACGTCATCGCCAACTGCCCCGGACAAGGCCGCATGACAGTAACAATACAGTAATAGCCAAGCGACAAGTAGATAGCCCGACGAATATGAAAATGGGAATTGAACATGGCTGTAACGTACCTCGTTGGCGCCCTTGATCATGCCCTGCTCGCGCTCCATCTGGATGTACTGCTCCTCTTCGGCGTAGGCCAGAGCCCACGGGACACCAAGGAGGAAGGCACTGGTGCTGATGATCCACAGCGCCTTGCCGCTGAATTGGATGCTGGACTTTGTGAAGGAAGTGATGGACTCGACGGTGCTGGTGACCGAGCGGCGTGTGGAAGGAGGAACAATGTCTTTCAGGGCATAGAGACGGTCGTAGAAGGTCTCGCCATCAACCTCAAGATCAGACTCGACGGAGATTTCGGACTCTGTACGTATGGCAGGTTAGAAAATGAAGGCCATGTGTTTTGAACGGCTGCGCCGATGAATGGATGAATAGATGGATCAGGTTCGGCGTGGATGGATAATGCTTCCGGATGTTGTTGCGCGGAGGATAAGAATGAAAATGCAATTGCTCATGCAAAACGAGCGCCCGGTTGAATTGTGCCTTTGATTATGGGTCATCAGGATACTAACCGGTGTCAGTGTAGTCGTCTTCCTCTTCGTCGTCCGAGGTCAGAAGGACATTGTGCTTGCTGGGCATGGGCTTCTCCTGGGAGAAGTGCTCATCCTCGACTTCGGTAAGCTTGACCATTGTGACGGTGGTTGAATAAAAGGGAATTAAAGAGGTGTATTGATAGGAGAATGGGTCGCAGGAAGCACGGGCGAGGGTCGAGGTGATGGACTGAAAGTGTTGAGGACGGACGGAGACTGATGGAGGATGGCGGATTCGACCTTCCGGATCCAACTTTTTTCCCGGGCGGAAACGAACTCAATACGGTAAGGAGCTTCGACTGCACCCGATGCATCCACGCGACGCCCCCAATTTATACGTTCAATTGTTCCGGTGAAAAAGGGCTTATTCGGGCTATATATATTGTACATGATTGTATATGGCTATCTCTAATTACATGGAGTGAAGAAAATGGAAGTGTTACATCCCTCTACACCCCGTAAACAGCACAGGTAGGTCGCTGCGATGCCCGGGGCTTATACTGTATGGCAAATTACCTCCTTCCCAGCTTCCACCGGGCAATCCGTTCTTGGATCTCCTCCCAAGGGAAAGGACGGAGCCTGTAACCCTCCAACTCTCCCTCCTGCAACACAACGGTAGGCCTGCCGGTGCCACGTCCTTTGTTCTCGACAAGACCACCAAAGACTTGCCGGGCAACCCGGCGCAAGTCCTCCACAGTCAAAGACTCAATGTGCGCGCACATTTCCTTGACACCAACCTTGCGGCCGTGCACCTGGACCTGACGTCCGAGATCTTCCAATTCCACCATACGCGACTCCAGGTTCATAAGGAGCGAAGAGCGAAGCTGGTTCTTTGCACGGTTAACCTCCTGCGGCTGCAGGGCTTGGTACCCCGTGTCGAGAGTGAGGGCCTGGAATTCGCGGCACATGACCTCCAACATCTCGGTGGTCCGTGTCGGGCTGCAAGATGCGGAGATACCGAAGATCCCGCTATCTGTGTAGCTGTGGTTGAACGCAATACAGCTCTCGACCCATCCGTGCTGGTTCAGCACATTGGTGTAGAGACGCGAATACATTCCCTTACCAGGACCACCAGCAGAGAAGGAACCGCCACCTCCGAGAAGGGTCTGGAGGGTTGCCAGGGCATAGATATCGGGGTTCGAGATCGGAAGCGCCTCAAAGGCAAGGTGGATATGGCTCAGCCGAGGAAGCATAGGGTTCGCAGGAGGAGGGATCGGAGGAAGAGAGAGGAAACCACCGGTGTAGTGGGAAGGACGGGTGAGATCTAAGTTCGACGACTGCACCAATGATGGGTCAAGCGGCGACGCGGCGGAATTTTGCGAGCCAGAGTTGGAGAGATTCTTCAAAAAGGGAAGCTTGGAAAGGAATCCCGACTTAGGAGAGGCTGCGGTGGTAGTTGTGGTAGATGACGGAGTGAACTGGGGAACAGTGGGTACCTGGCCCTCCTCAGCGGCCGACTTGGATTCAGACAGTGTAGTGTCGATACCCGTTCCCGAAAGCACAGGGCCGTCTGTCTTCTTGTGTGTCTTCATATCACCAAAGTACTGCTCTGTAAGCTTGACGGCCTCAGCGTGCGGCACACCAGCAAAAGCGACAACCATGCGCTCTGGGTTGAAGAAGGTTTCACGGTATTTATCAACCACCGCTTTGTTGATCTCTCCCAGCCTCTCATGTGGGCAAAGCAGAGGGTTTCCCAATGTGTTGTCCTTGTAGGCCGCGGTATGTACCAGCTCGGGCAAGATGAGCTCAGGCTTGGACCAGATCTCTCCAATCTCATACTCAGCCGTAGCCAACTGCTGAAGAACTTCTTCTTCTGTGATAAGAGGATCCCGGATAGTCTCAGCCAACAGTCCCAGGGTGGTCGGGACAGCGGAGTTGAAACTAGCGGACTGGTACATCAAGGATTCACGAGAAGAAGCACACTGGATATTTCCTCCAAGACTCTCCAAAACCTCTAGCATTTCATCACTGGTGTGCGACTTGGTCGACTTGAAAGCCAGACGATCCATAATGTGGCTTACACCCCGCAAACTCTCATCTTCATAGCGAGATCCGGCATCGACGTAAACTCCAACACCAGAGAAGGGCCCAGGCAGGGATTCCGTAGCAACGCGGATACCGTTGGGCAGAGTGGTGATCTGATCTAGCTCGGCAGGGTCCTACACAGCGAGCGACAAAGAGGTAATAGTTAGTTCCAAGTCCGACCATGACCGTCAAGCCTAATTTCCTGCATTGGATGAACTTACCTTGGAACCATTCTCATTGACAGTAGCAAAACCTCTAGACGCGGAACGAGGCACGCGGGCAAGTGGCTTTGCGGACTCAACGGCCCGTAGTACAGAACGGCGCATATTGACGAATGTAAATGAATGAAATGGGCCGAGAGTACTCAATTCAAAATTGCTCCCTTCTCGGACGGCGTAAAAGCTGCGGCGTTTCCGGAGATGTCGTCGTCACGCCGGCGCCCGCAAGGATTTGGACTCAGATCGCTTATCTAATCACAACAGGCACGGTGCACGACATCAGACTTGGGGAAGCAGGATATGATGTCTTCGTATTGACGACAATTAGGATGGATTATCCGACTGATTTCCGGAATTGTATACCTTGTGATTACCCTCCCAATTGTTTTTGTTGTTATTAGGCTCTTACAGACCCTGAGTCATAGGTAAAACCATGATTTTTTACTTGGACCTGGTTAGTAATGGGAGATCTAGAATCGTCAATTGAGTAATGCGGACAAAGCAGAAACACGTTGACCTCGCCACTGGAAAACGAAACAGTTCATTATCTAGTCCAATAGGCCGTAAAACAAACGATTATTATATTGCATACTGGTTCACTCTAGGCTTTTCCCTGACCTTCTATCAATGAACACCATACTACGAGACTATGAGTGCGCCGCAGCCCAAGCGCGGTACCAGTCAAGGCACGAGGCATTGGCCACACTGGCACCAATCTTGATGTTGAGACCGCACAGGATCTGCTTCACGGCGCTTTCAACTTTCTTGCCGTTGGATGTCACCGGTATCTCGGGACAGACGTCCACAATTCCAGGGACATGGCGAGGGCTGAGCTCTTTGCGAATGGTCGCTTGAATGCGAGTTGCGAGGTCGGGCGGCATGGTCGTTGGAGCGTCACCTTGCGATGCCAGCTTCACAAAAAGGACGACTGTTTCATCCGTGTCAATTCCATCCCGCCGACGTCCGATACACAGAGAATCTTCGACTTCATCTGCAAAATGTTTCAGAAGAACATTGTATATCTCTGCGCTACCGAACCGAACGCCGGCTGGCTTCAGAACTCCGTCACTGCGTCCTAGCATTACTACACCCCCAGTGTGGGGTTCCAGACGCACGAAATCACCGTGGTGCCAGATCGTCGGCCCGAAGACGTCGAAGTAACTTTTGCGGTATTTCTCCGCCCCAGTCGGACCGGGAGGCCAGAACATAACGGGCTGCGCAGGAAACGGCTTCGTACACACCAGATCGCCGGCCTCACCGGAAGTAGAGACGTCATTTCCAGCGTAATCGTAGACAGAAACGGCCATTCCCAAGCAACGGCATTGAATCTCTCCCTTGTAGACTGGTAGGATGGGACAACTGCCGCAGAATAGCGACAAGATATCGGTCCCGCCGGTGATAGAACCCAACATGAGGTCAGCCTTGATAGACGAGTAAACGTACTCGAATGTAGACGGCGCCAGAGGAGAACCAGTACTGAAAATTGCTTTCAGTGTTTTCAAGCTTACTGGACGGTGAGGGTGACTTGTTGGATGTAGGGAAGCCTGCTCTAACATGGATAGGTATTTGGCAGAAGTTCCAAAGTGCGTTATTTGCAGTTCATCGATCAGGCGTGGCATTGCCATTTCACCCTTCCCACCTTCCGGGTCGAATGGCCGAAAAGGGGAACCGTCATAGAGCACAATGGTAGCGCCACTGGCAAGACCGGAAACAAGCCAATGCCACATCATCCAAGTCGTCGTCGTGAAGTAGAACAGGCGGTCTCCGGGACGAACATCACAGTGAAGCACATGTTCCTTTTTATGTTGCAGCAGCGTTCCCAGCGCACCATGGACAATCGGCTTCGGTGCCCCCGTGGTACCCGAGGAATACAATATGTAGACAGGGTGTTCGGGTCCTAGACTTGCAAATTCCAGAGGGGCGGAAGGATTGCTAGCTGTAGAAAGAAATGAATTGTAGGTGAGAACCTTTCCACGTAGTGGGATCAGAAATTGAGGGTCCAGTTTGTAGGACTGGATTGTCTCGAATATGACGAGAAGCTCCAGGTTCGGCAGTCCCGGCACGATATCACGCAATTTAGCATCAGTTCCGTGCACCTTCCCGTTGTATAGAGATGCATTGTCAGCGAACAAGATCTTCGGCTCTATTTGCTTCAGACGTTCTAGCACTGCATGTACGCCAGTGTCAGGCGAGACGCCAGTCCAGAATGCGCCAATTGATGCCGTTGCCAGCATCGCCACAACGGTGTTGGTATGATTACCAAGAAAGCCTGCTACCCGGTCTCCTTCTTGCAGACCCGAGACTTTCAGCGAGTTCGCACATCTGCGTACCCGGTCACGCAGTTCCTTCCATGTCACAAATTCCCGATCCGCTTCCGTGGCAGCGATTACGGCAACCGCGTTCTCATCAGGAGACGTAGACGGATACAAGAGGTTCTCAGCGAAATTCAGCCGAGTTCCCTCAAAGAAGTTGGGACGAGGGAAAAGCAGTTTGTCCGAACGCAGGACCTGGAATGAGAATTAGCCATCACAGTATCAAAGGAGACGAGCACCAGTAGAAGCCTTTGTGTTGAGCTTAAAAGCGCAGCAGTCCACTTACACGGTCATATGACTTGTGAGCTTGGATAGATGTATATTTCCAGACATCTTCCCAGAACTTGGCGGGCTCAGATACACTCCACTGCCAGAGATCGTTGTAAGTGGACATGGACAGGCTATGCTTGGCATTGGCGGATTGTATGAAGTCGTAGATCTGGGTACTGCAAGGGCTCGAGTGTCGCCATAGTTCCTTGGAACCTGTATCGTCGGTGGACCTAGTCATCGTAAAGGATCGTGATTTATTCGCACCAATCAATGACGACTTTGGATTTGTTGATCGAACTATAGGTGCACTCAGTAGACGGTGATATGGAGTGCAAGAAAGTTGCAGTCAAACTGAGCCGAGGTCCTTCCGTCCTGATAGAGTTCAAGCCTTTGTGGCTCGTGGTTCGTCAGTGTTTGAGACCTGGTTTAATCACACGGCTCTTGTTCAATTGCAGATACTTTCCAAATGTGAATGGGGAAAAGGATCGAACTGCAACGAGGACATCCTTTTTACGCTGTTGTGCTAGGGTGGGTGTCCCGATCTATCTACCCCGGAGCGGAATCAAGGAAGCCGGGGACGGAATCTGCAAGGGGATTTCCGCGGTAGGCAGACAAACGCCTGGAATCAGGTGGGGACGCAGTGAAGATATAACTACTAAGTATAGAAATAAATGTCCTAGGCATCATTCAACATATTTGTATATCCTATTTATTGATAAACATTCAGAAATTGTAAGTTAGACTATATCAATCAACAGCAGCCCCGTTCTGTGTCTAGTCTTTTGCTCGGAAACCTGAGCCGTGACCAGGGTCTCGCCTGAGGCAGGAATATGTACGCTGCAACCTGCAGTATGTGAATGCAAAGCGATTGATGCAAGAGAATAATAAAGTCCCTGGGAGTAACTAGCGGTGAAATCCAGGCTGTCAGACTACCGACATGAATGGCAGTTTCAAGGTGCCTCTGGTGACCATCACCTTGCGTTGCCCCTTTCTGGGATGAGCGAAAGTCAAAATACTCGATAGAATCCATGCGTGCAACGAATGGAAACAAAGCGTGGAACTTGCAGAAGGGTCCAGGGGCGGCGGGTATGTTTACCGTCAGAATACCGATGGCTCAGGTACTCGGAAAGAGCACGGATGGTGTATAACCAGCAAACAATACCGCCCTGTGACCGACTTCGATGGGTCGGGGGGGCTGGCTCCACTTCCCACCCGTAACTCCATCGTCATTTGCAAAATCTCACCAGCGAAAATTGCGCTTTTTCACCCCAACCAAACCCTACACAGTATTGCTTTCACTTTACCGTACGCAAGCCTGGGCTCCGCTTCGATTCTTAGCCTCGTACCTTGTTTGGTGGCATTATTCATTACTATTCCCTTTGAGGCTGTTTTTTTCTCTTATTCGCGTCACAAAATTCCATTATTCATCTCACTCCAATCTGTCTTCTTCCCGTTATTCGACCTTCGGGGCTCTTCGTCTTCCCTTTCCGACCTCTTTTCCAGCACCGACCCTTTTCTTCCCTCGCCAACTTTCAATCCTACGAAAGGTCCTGCCTCTCTAACGGTTAATCTGGTCGATTGATTCCCTTTGGCTTAGGGGTCCCGACAGATCCCGTCGTCGAAGGGTTCCGTGCCCTCAGCTACTGTTCCTCCACGTGCGAAGGTACGTGACCGATCAGCCCCGGAGTCTCCGGAGTCCATCGACAAGACTCTTCCTTTTTTTTCACCCCCCTTAGACCCCTCTCCTCTTCGCTTCTTGTCATCTGAGTCCCTGTCTCTGCTTGCGACTACAATCCCTCGGTCGCTTAGCCATTTTGTTATCGCTCTCCTCGCCTGGTGAAATGGTGACTGACACTTCACTCCGCCGTGTGTAGGTGACACCGAATCATTGTCATTGCCTCTTGCGCTGGAGTAAAGGAGGCCAGATCAAAGGAACACGCTGCCTAGAAGCAAAAGTTCGCTGGTTGCCTATTAGGTAGTTCTTGCCGTACTTCATTGCTGAAGAGCCGCGGCAGAAGTTCCTTCATCCCTCGGTGCTGCACAACCCTGCTCGTTCCTGTCTAGCTGTTTCCTTGCGATGCCTCGTCGCGCTGCGAGTTCTTCCGTCAACAACCCCTCCAACGCTCCCTCTTCATCTCCCGCCTCCGCAAAGGGTGGTATCGCCATCAAGGCGTCCGCCGTCAAACCTAATCGCCTAAGCCAGCTATTTTCGACCTCTCCTAAGCCCAAGGCCGAATCTCAGACTGCGCAGGCCGCTGTCCAATCGGCCAGTGGAATCCTGAACTCTAGTACTGCCACTCCACCCATCAGTTCGGCCTCTTTGTCGCTGCCTACAATTTCTCTCTCCACTGCCACTGCAGATAACCCGAACATGGACGAACCACCGACCACACTCTTTCAGCCGCCTTCGCCCGAAGAGGCCCGTCGCCTGGCTAAGCAACATGCTCAATTCGGACCCATCGGCCACCATAGCCACAGGTACACCAGCCAGCACCCCGGTGGTACATTCCCGGAGCCTGTGATGGACGAACCTCCGTATTATTACCTCCTCACCACTTATATCAGTTATCTTATCCTAATCGCTTTCGGTCACGTGCGAGACTTCTTCGGAAAGCGCTTCCGCGAAGAGAACTATCGGCATCTAAAGCCCCAGAATGGATACGGCGCCCTGAACAGTGACTTCGACAACTTCTACGTGCGTCGCCTCAAATTGCGGATTAACGATTGCTTTGAACGTCCTGTTACTGGAGTTCCTGGTCGCTATATCACGCTGATCGATCGGGCCACGGATGACCACAACAAGCACTTCTACTTCACCGGAACGACCACTGACACCTTGAACCTGAGCTCATACAACTACCTAGGTTTTGCTCAATCTGAAGGCCCCTGTGCGGACATTGCTGAGGATTCGATCAGAAAGTATGGTATCGTTTCCCCCAGTACTCGCGCTGAGGTGGGATCGCAGGATCTTCATGTGGAAGTAGAGGACTTGGTCGCCAAGTTTGTTGGCAAAGAGGCTTCTATGGTCTTCTCCATGGGATTTGGCACCAACGCGAACATCTTCCCTGCTTTAGTCAACAAGGGCTGCCTTATCATTTCCGACGAGCTAAACCATGCCTCGATTCGGTTTGGTGCACGTCTTTCGGGTGCTTCCATTGCTATGTTCAAGCACAATGACATGCGGGATCTAGAATCAAAACTGCGCGAAGCTATCAGCCAGGGTCAACCCCGTACGCATCGGCCGTGGAAGAAGATCTTGGTTGTCGTTGAAGGGCTCTATTCCATGGAAGGTTCTATGTGCAACCTCCCTGGACTGGTCATGCTGAAGAGGCGTTACAAGTTTCACCTGTTCGTTGATGAGGCCCATTCCATTGGTGCCATTGGTCCTAAGGGTCGTGGTGTCTGTGACTATTTCGGAATCGACACCAGCGAAGTTGACATTCTCATGGGAACTCTCACAAAGTCTTTTGGTGCCAACGGTGGATACATCGCTGCGGATAAGGCGATGATTGATGTGCTTAGAGCGACCAACTCCGGTGTTTTCTATGGCGAGGCTCCTGCTCCGGCAGTTTTGGCCCAAATCATGTCGGCGTTGCGGATCATCAACGGCGAACTCATCCCCGGTCAGGGTGAAGAGCGACTGCAGCGTTTGGCCTTCAACTCGCGGTATCTCCGCCTGGGCTTGAAGCGTCTTGGCTTTATAGTGTACGGCCACGATGATTCGCCGATCATACCTGTTCTGCTTTTCAACCCTGCTAAGATGCCAGCCTTTTCCCACGAAATGCTGAAGCGGAAAATCTCGGTCGTTGTCGTGGGTTATCCTGCTACGCCGCTGGTATCTTCTCGGGCCCGCTTTTGCGTCTCTGCTGCACACACCAAGGAAGATCTTGACCGCATCTTGACGGCTTGCGACGAAATCGGCAATGTCCTGCAGCTCAAATTCTCGACAGGCATCGCGGGTGGTGCCCTGCCGGAGGATGCGATGCCCCCTCCGGAGAAGGAGAAAGAGTTGCGTCGCAAGCGCAACTCCAAGATCATTCCTCCTAGATGGCAGATTGAGGATGTGATCAGACGAGGCGTTCAAGATGTCAAGGCGCCACTTTATTAGTTCGCCGTTTACTGGACTCTGATCAACCTGCCTTCTGCACCATCGAACCATGTCGATGATTGAAGATGTTGTTGCACACACGTTCGGAAGGTGTCCATCACATGAACCAGATCGATCCGATACTGGTCACGCCGCGTCGCTGGTCGATCCGAGGCTATTCCATCACTTCCCGTGTATCATTAGACAACCATGCGGTTGTCATGCTTATGTTTGACTTTGGCACCTACACGCACTACAGAATCGAAACTCAAAGAAGACCATGGTCCCCTAAAGCACGGCAATGCGCCGTAGCACCCCTTACTTGATTGCACATTGTTTATCACTTCTCTCAAGCCCACGAGTCATGTCATCCAGCTGTTTCAATTGAACAAACGACTATGACTCGCGTGCCACTGTTTCTTTTCTTTTCTTCTCTTTTTTCCTTCTTCACTTCACTTCCTCCCTAACCCCCACACCCCCCCATTCTGTTCTTCCCCCCTTTGTCCTTTCTTTCATTATTAACCTATAGATATTACTGCTGATTCGGTCCCCCTCACCAAGTGCTGGAGGGCTGGGACCAGAGTGAGCCACTTGCGACTTATTGTTCAAATAACATGGGGCAATGCAAACTGTACCTACATAATGAGATTGATGAGAGAGAAGCCGAAGAGAAGAGAAAGAAAAGGGGGTGGTAATGAAATGGACTGAACACACACACACACTGGGCCCGGCGATTCGCGGTTGGGGCACCCACATTAGCGATTATAATTAGATGACTGTTAATATTCTTTACATGAAAATTTTTGATATTTACGCTTGATCCTGATGAAGTATTTACTCTTATCGCCTGTTATGGTATTACTAATTAGTAGTAAGGTGGATGTGATAACGTGAGTGTACTTGTTATTAACTGCTCATATGGTCTATGCTGCCAGTGAACAAAGACAATTGGTCTATCTATCGGTGCTGGAATCTAATGACAGTAGCAGTATGTATATGCCAAGCATGCTCTACTACATCTTCATCCCAGAGCAAATAAAGCAAAGCAAAGTCCGTATATGCCGTTGCTGTATGTATGCATCTAGTATGTATTGGTGGACAAAAGAGAATGCCATGTAAGGTCCAAGCCGATCCAAAACCCGTCCCCGAAATAAGAATAACCAAAAGCGCCGCCCAAAGAGACCATCCTGTAAGCAAATGCTATGTATGCTTGGCTGAAAATCGAGTCTTCGCCTTGGTGAAGACTCTCTGAAATAAAAAAAAAACTCCAGTGCAATCGCCGCAGGCGATCGCTAACGCCAAACAAGCAACCAATAAAGCGAAATGGAAGAAAGCAGGAAAGCAACGTCTATTCCCGATATATGGGGATAGGAAGCCGTAACGTCGTAAAAATAAATCATGTTCGCCTGTTGGATGCAGGTGCCTGACCTGGGTGTTGTCGGGTACCGGTATGCAGAAACCAAAAAATAGCGACAAGTAGGGTATAGTAATACAGAATGAGATCATAATCAAACTGTACCGTATCTCTCCCGCTCATTCTGCAGGAGAGATTGGTTCTCCTCTGAAGAGACTGTGGCGTCAGAGCGAAGCCGTCGCGCAGGGGACACTGAAGGGATCCAGCCCCTCATCCAGCCCCGAACGCGGGTCCAACGACTACGTCCGTCTTTGGGGTCTTCAACTTGCATGATAGACTCGTCATCCCGGGTTCCATACATGAGGAACTGCACGCCCATGAGTCCGTCAAAGGCTAGCACACCGAAGGCGCCAAGGAAGAAGGGAGTAGCTCGGGTAACCCATTCAAGGCGGTCGTTGCCATCTGCATCGGCCCAGCCACCACCCCCATAGGCAGGGAAATCATACCAAGCATTAGGATTGGTAAGAAGGGAGGCGGAGTAGAAGAGGTTCCCGCAAAAGGCAGCCATGAATAGTAATGGGGAGAGGCCTGATGTGCTCTTCCGGCAGTAGTTCTTGTATAGTTGGGGTGGCCGCGAGCCGAGGTAGAGGAATGTTGACATCCAGGAGATGATCCGGCCGAGGATCTCGAGAGTCTTCTGTGAGGATTCGGATGTTGTTTGCTGCTCTGTCGGAGCAGCATTGGCCACGACGGCGCACAGCATTGATGCAAGCAGCAGAGTGCGTGGGGACCCAATTGGGAGGCTGGGGCCACTGCTGGATCGGGTGATTGAGCGCTTAGAGGAGCTCAGTTTCTCATTGGAGTAAGAAGGAGATTGCCCGTTGGAACTCGGCACCGCAGGTTCCTTGATATCTTTCATGTCTTTGGGATTTGACGGCAAGGGGGACTCTGTAGAACGTGGGGCGTGATCGGAAGAGCTGTTGTCGGAGAATGAGACGCCTTCCAAGACACTACCCGGAGGCCGATCATATTCCGAATGAGCAAGGGCACCGTAGCCATCATACTGTCCCCTATAGTGTGTGTACCAAAAGTATTGGAAGACCAGAGTCACGTCAACGCAGACATAGTAAGCAGCCACGATGACCTGCCAGCCTGCCTGCCGGGTGAGCAGAGCACCCAGGAGGTTACTAGTATCACCCAGACACCACTCCACGAGGAAAAACAGTGACAAGCCAGCCGTCGACTGGATTTGATAATTCTTGTATATTTGTGGGAGCTGAGCGAAGAGCCATGACACGATGCTGAGGGTTCCGAGAACGGAGGAGACGAAGGCTAACGGTGTGGGGAGGCAGATGTGGAGGTAGGAGGACACGGCCGCGAGGAATGGGGTTGTCGGTTCACAGTGTTGCGGGAGCACTGCATGAATCTGTTGTAAGAGAGGAGGAGGCATGGCTATTTCTTGTGCCAGGAGACTAATATCTGTGTGTGACCTAGACAGACTGTAGAAGTATCTTTGGTGTTGGAAGTATAGGACGTGTCTCTGTAGCGGTAGGAAGGAACGCTAGATAAGGCAGGGCGATAAGACGAACAAAGCAAAGAGGGTAGGCAATCCCGTCAGCAGCTTGCTAACGAGAAACAAAGACGAAAGACGAGGGAAGAGAGTGAGAAAAGATGAAGAAGGAAGAAGAGAGAGAGAAAGAGGAAGAGAGAGGAAGGAGAAGGAGGTGAAGGCATGCGCGACAAGGGAAGGGAGTCAGTCACACTTGGCGGCCTCGAGATCGAGTCACGAGTTGATTCTGGGGCTGAGGATGGAGGATGATCCCTATCGCCGCCTGCTGATTGGCTTTGCCCCAGAGGCAAAGAGGACTCGGAATGGAGCGGACTCCGTTCGGCAACAATTAGACTAACTATCTTGACTAACTCCAATCAATAATCCTCATCTTCATTCCGGATCTGCTGGTCCGTCCGCACTGGGACCATTGCAGATAGTGAGTGATGACTCTCTCTCAGCTCGCTCTTCCCCCCCTCTTTCCGGTAACCCTACCCCTTTCAAACCCCGGGATTCTCCTTTGATCTGCCTTCTCCTGCGCTTCGGTCGGCTGTTCACATTCCTACTGCATTCATCGCCCAAACTCTCCGAGATTAAGTCAGACTGAGCGTGGGGTGACACGGACAATACTGGTTGATTGCCGAAGGGAAGAGGCATGATAGACTTTTTTGACTCCGAATCACAATTTTGCCGTCATCCCATGGATGCGAAGACGCCTTTCCAAGGCAGAGCCCGAGACTTCCCAGACCCGCCCAAGGCAATCCCCGGTCAAGATCACGGCTGCCCCGGAGTCCTGACCCACACTGTTTATTGAAGGTTAAATCCAGGCAAAAGCACAGACAGCACCATCGATTGCAACCCTAATCGCCTACTACGATAGGCTTCTCGTTCGGTTTCCAAACAATCCGTCACTGCCACCTCTTTTGAGACATACATGGCTCGGGTTGACGGATGGCCTATCTCGGCCTGCATCTTGTTTCGGAGATATCAGGGATATTTTCGGCAAAAACCGCAAAGGGACACTAACGTAGCAGAGAGCAAGAGAACTCTTATCTATCTGGGCTCACCATTATCGGCAAGCGGGCAGACAGAAGGAATAAAGGTGAGAGATATGAATATGGAGCATATCGGCCATCCGTTCGTAGATCCGCTAGCATCTCCCCGAACAGCTAATTAGACGCTTATCTCTGATAGCCCCAGCCCACGCTATCTATGAAAATGCTCTTGATCGTATGACTTTTCTTTGTCTTCACTTTACTTGAAAACAATCACTGAATCCACACCGTTTCTCTGTAAATTTCAAGAGTAACCACGCACGCGATCAACTACTCAATCCTCCAAAACCGCATCTCACCGCCTATTCACGATCTCACGATCGAGGCGTGTAACCAGGATGTGGATGACACTAAAACATGCAGGTACAAGGGTCCCCTTCGTCTTGGTGATAAGACCCTGAACTGTCGCCATAAGTTTACCTTCATCAAACCCCTCTGTCAGCGATGATGACAACACCAACCATCAGCATCAAATTGGCAGTCTTCAATGTACTAGACTCATTAGTCACCTTTCCATTTCATATCCCCTCCCATCCCATCCCTTATTACATGCGGCAGCTATAGTAACTACCACTGCAAGACAAGAACTATAAGACGCCTTCTTATACCTCAAATAAGTTAACCTACCACAACCTCAAGAACATCATATACTTACCATCGCACAATCCCGCCATCAGGTCACACCATCACATGTAGCCATAGATAGCCACTTAATCCAAGCACCCCACTAACTATCCCATCACTTCACATTCACCAGTATATATCCATTCCTTCCACAGTAGACCCGTCCAGACCCCTCCATCCCTCTCATTCACTTTCCATCGCGTACAACGCGTCACGAACAGCCCCTCCCATTGGACAGTAGCCCGAAAGTGGATTTTGGCGATTCTTTCGACATCTAGGGTGCTCTGAGGATATGATTGGCTCTCGGGGGGCTGAAGAGTTATGGAGTGTTTCTGGTGGCTGAGATCTAGCTGAATCGAGGTAAGTGAGATGGGGAACGAGGAGTTTAGATGGAGGTTAGATGATTTGATATTGATTCTTCTTTGTGAAGTGGGCTGGAACATTTGGGGGGGGGGGGGGGGGGGTGTGGNGGTGGGCTTATGTTGAGGAGTACGTATCCTGGACAGACACCGTGTGGATCAATTGAATAGATAACATTCTATATAGCCCGTAACTCACAGTAAGTAGAAGCATAAACAGAGACAAAGAGGGTATCAACATCATGATTCATATCCAACATGGCTCACTGCTCAAGGAAACAATCAAATCATAACCCATAACTCATAACTCATAATACTTCCCTACCACTCCTCATACTCCTCATGCCGACTTCGACTCCGACTCCGATGTCCATGACCATGATGATGATGATGGTGATGGTGGTGATGATGATGGTGTCCATGTCCATGACTCGACGACCGTCGATAATGACTACTATGATACCGAGTGTACTCCGTCTCGCGATCATCATCCACCTCCACCTCTTCATCACTATCGTCCTTCTTCATCTTATTACTAACGAAATTTCCCAAGATCGCACCCCCAACTGCCCCCAAAAGTCCATGGTCTTTCTTATGTCCCAGATAGTACCCTGTCGCACCACCGAGAACAGCTCCACCTAGACTGCGCTCGCCTTCTTCTTCACCAGTAGCACCAGCGGTAGTGGGATCATTTCCGTTGGTGCGGGATTGCTGTTCGGTCTCCAGGGCTGAAGGAGGAAGGGCTTGCATGTCTGCGGCGGATTGGGCACTGTTTTATTCCCTTGTGTATAAGTATAAGTGTATGCTGTATAATTTACATATGAGATTGAGGGAAAGAAAAACAGACTAGTACTCAGCATTACTCCCCCTCCGAATAGGCGGTTCATAGCCCGGTCCTAGACGGTCGGGATCATAATGCGATGTAGGATTAGACTCATTGTTGACATTATTGATATTGGTGCTGCTGCTGCTAGCAGGCTGCGGATTCCATTGTGTCGGATAAGACCGAGGGATCTGGCTCACGTCGTACTGAGAACTATAAGCGGGGTCTTGATTCGGCAGCGCATGTTGATTGTAGAACTGTTGCGGTTCGTAGTCGTATCCTGCGTGCTGGTAGACGCCGTCCGGGGGAGAGTAGTACGGAGTTTCGCTATTTGGGACGGGAGAGGGGTAGGATGGTTGCTGGTGCTGGGGGTAGGGGTCGGACATATTTTGGAAGTGAGGAATTTAATGGATGGGACAGTTTATCGCTGGTCTGGTTTGGGAATGAATGTGTGGTGAGGGATATTGGTTGGTATGTATGTATGTATGTATGGATGGATGCATGTATGGGGTTGCAGTTGGGATGGCTGTTATATTCGGATAGTATATGGTTGTCCTGTGAAGATGATCAGCTGGGGCGTGCTGCAGGAATGGGTGGTGGGTGACTGGCGGCTGACGGGGGTGGGTGCAGGTGACCGTTCCGCACGACTCAGCCTCGCGAACACATACGAACTGATGACTCGGACTTGGCGACAGGGTGGCCTCTTTTTACGCGGCTGGGCCGGGTCTGTTTGTTCTGGCTGAAGTGGAGCGCTCCTACACTCCTACAGGGCTATTGTCTTCGTGATATTCTTGATATTGCATGATCTATCACGTAGGTTCCCCAACAAGGCGGTGTGCTTGAATGAATGCAAAAGTTGATTGATGAATAACGAACATGTAGATCTAACATCACTTCATGAAAAGTCGGGGGAAAAGTGCACGAGGTATTGGAGGTGTGTAGTTTAGGGTATCCCAGCAACTGTAGAAGATGGGCTTCAATGCAGAGAACATACAAGCAATAAAAGAAAGATACAGCTCGCAACACTAAAAGACTGAAGCATACAAAAACATAAAAAGTCAGAGAAAATCAAGGCCAGATATGACCGATCATCACCTGTCGGGATGAATGAGTCGCGCTATGCAAGTGACAGCGCAGGTATGATCGAGTCCCCGAATGAGAGACGGATTGAAAGAGGGACAATAACATGGGCCAACCAAGTTCATGCGTCCAGCACATTGTTAGCCCCTGGCGAACGGAGTGACCCGTCCTCTTGGAATTTGCGCGAATAACCGGAGTTGCAGATGTGACCAGTCGAGTGTACACCAAGGACCCGAGACCAAAAGACCTGCTTATTTGCTCGCCGCACTCCGCGTCCTCCGGCCTACCCACTCAGCGAGCATCGCATCCAGCTGGCTGGTCATCTCCCTCAGCCTCTTGCTCTCTTCTTTGAAGAGACAGCCAGTAATCGGGTGGTCAGGGCCAGCGGGTGGGATGTTAGAGTTATCGTGGACAATGATAAATAGATCGCGGATGTCGTTCTCGTCATCCAAGTATGACCGCAAGCTAGCATCGCTCCAAGTCGGTGTTCCAGCAGACGCAGTTTCAAACGACGCAGGCACGGCGTCGATGCCTCTGTGATCGCTGTCACCAGCAATAGGAGATAAGGGCGGGGACACCGATGAGACCGAATGTCTCCCAGGGGATGGCAGGCCTGCCACCAATCCTGGTGTAAGAGGTGAAACCGGTCCTTCCAGCGGAGAACCGCTGAGAGGCGAATCTAGACGCTGTGGCTGGTAGTTCAAGGTTTGCTTTGGTGTGAATTTCTGTGGAGGAGACGCCACGGACCGTTGTTGAGAATATGTGTTCTCAGACATATCCTCCTCCCAGGTTTTCTGGATGTCAGCGGATGGGTGTTCTTGGTTAACGAACGGAGTTGAAGCCGGCTTCTTTGAAGGACTTGGCACACGGGCAGAAGACAAAATAGCTTCCTGGCTGTCGTCGAAAGGCCCAAGGGGAGGAGATGATGGGATATCATCATCCTCTTCGGAAGTTACCTGTCGGATGGTCTGATCCTTCGAACTCATAATTGGCCTCGGCTCTTCTTTACCATCGATGGGACTCTGAAGACCAAATTCCTGGATTATGTCTTGCCTAGTTGGAGACATAGCCGAAGGAGGTTGCTTCTGCAACTTGCTGGTCTGTCTCTGCACCACCAAAGGCTTAGGCGATCGAGCAGATTCGGGAGAAGACAAAGAATCCGACGATGTCTTCGGTTGTGGGGACGTCCGAGACAGCTCCGTTGAGGTCTTTTCCGCTTCATCCGTGTCCTCATCGTTAGACTTGGTCTTCTTGTCCTTCCTCTTGAACAGGCCGCTGAGCATTCCTGGCTTTTTGTCTTTACGCTTCTTATCGTCCTTGTTCTTGTCAATAGCGCTGAGCGTCTTGTCGATCGCCTCCATGCTGCCGCGGCTCTGCTGACCGATTAGCCTTCATAACGACAGAGGCAGTGAACTAGATATATGCTTACCTCTTTCGCCTCACCCGATGAGTTCTCATCCCGAAGCAGGTTCGGTGTCAAAGAGATCTTCTTGGTTTCAACAGTATCATCCTTGAAAAAGGAGTCCGTATTCCGCACAGTGCCATTTCTGGACCTACTGACAGCATTTTCCGCTGGAGACTGTTAGCTTCCACTCTGCTATCTCTGAGGGATGTCCTCACCTTCCGCTTCAAATATCTCCTGGCTGGACCGCTGCTTGTCGGAACTAGCGCTGTCAGGCTCTTGCACTTCCTGGATGTCGTCTTCTTCGATTCCTCTGTCCTTCTGCGACTTGGGTCTGAGAGGCTTGACAACAATGTCTTCATTCTGGCCATCCTGTAAGTGATCCGCATCCTCCCGGGCCATATCTTCGTCTTGGAAAGAGATATCGTCGTCCATTTCCTCTTCGGTTGAGTATTCTACATCAGATGCTTCAATGTATGTTGGGCTTGTGAAAGTAACGGTCTTCGCATTTCTGCGGCGCATTGCTTTCTTCAGCGGATTCTTGGACTTTTCCGAATTATCGCCAAGCATGGTTGCGGACAACTGATGACGTTAGAAAAAGACCATGGGATCAATATTAGCACTTACATCTACGTTTCTGTGTTTATTCAATCTCGCCAACCTCTCTGTGGGCGTCTCAATGTGTTCGGCTGGCAAGTAACCTACCGGATAATTAGCTGACATCTCGTGTAACATCTCAGGTAACCTACCGATACTGCCATCCTTTACGATCCTAACAAGCCACCAGTAGCTGTTGCTATCGTCTAAAAGAACCATGGTATCGCCCTTCGCCGCATTTGCTTGTCCGTCAACGGTTGCGAAAAAGTTGTGAAGGGCATAAACAAATTCAAAATCGATGTCCTCTGGTCAGGGTTAGCCATGGTCCAGAGCTGGACGGCTGAGGGCAAATAAGATGCTTGGATACAGGCGGGTTGTGTGACACAGGGATGTCTACGTATTCCCCGAAAGAACCAAAAGAGGCGGAACGCACCGTCATCAATCGATGGAGAGCTTGAAATCTTGTCCATGAGATCGTCGTCCATCATGTCGTCGCTTTCCCCATCCGCAAGATCGCCTTCTTCGGAACCCCCAGAATCACCCTTGTGATGATGGTGTCCCAGTTCGTCCACTTCCTCAATATCATCATCGTCGTCGTCGTATATATCAATCCCATCGCCGTATCCAGCTTCCGGATGGTCATCTTCAACGCCGGGGCCGTGCATCATCTCGGATTTGATAACGTCGTCCGCATGGCGAAGGGTTTGCTCCTGGTGAGGAGCGACTCCAGATGAGTGAGTAGGTTGCCGCGTGTGATCTTTAGCTGAAGGAGCGTTGTGGTCTTGGAGGTCAAGGGTGTCTATCATAACATAATCTGGGTCAGCAAGGGCGGAGCCGGTATACGGATCGGCGACCATGTGCTCGGAGTAGACGTACCAGCCCGTACAATCCGTGGCCTCGCCATGTTTGCTACGTTTCTAAGCAGTCACAACTATGATTTGAAGGGAACGTCTTTCGAATCTCCGCACGAAGGCACGACTTATGGGATCACGGGCATTGGAACCACGTGGTAACGCAACTGGCCGCTGCCCGACGTCGGGGTAGGAACGGTAAGGGAGTGTGAAGGGATATTGGAAAATCGAGAAAGGAGCGAATTCCACTGGAAATTCTAGCTGCGATGGATGTATCGACGCGAAAGAAGGAAGGAAATGCCAGGAACAGCAACGGCGGGGGGTGGGTACTTGGGCGTCCGACCAGGCGACGATGGTTCAGGCAACAAGGCGAAAGAAAGACTTCCAGAGTGACACAAAGACGAAAGCAAAAGCGAAGCAATAGAAAACGATAGCCAAAAACGCCGATGTTTTGGAGAAGTGAAGCTGGTGCCCAGAACCGAGTCAAGAAACCAAAGGCCGGACGAGTTCCCCGGACTTTCTGGATTGTTTGAGACAGACCCGAAAAAAGGAGGTCTCCAAACTGGTTGCTCCAAACAAGCGCCCCTTGCGCGCGCTTATCCACATCTTACCAAAGAACGGCGTTCAGGGCCCGTGCCTGGCCCTGCAGCTGACTGGCCACGCGCCAATGCTGTCTTAGGTAAGTGATTTTAACCTGAAGCGGTTAGCTGGTATGGGGACGCTGAGGTAAGATGGGTTTTGTATAGGGCTCAGGGCATAGGGCCAGGGCGATAACATCAGGTGATGGGGGGGCGCGAGATGGGCGAATTGGCAGGTGATTAAAGTGACTCTGGAACCACGGCGGGCTCTGACTGGCGGTGGATGGTCGATCCCTCCGTCATGAACGACGCCGTGTACCACCTAAGCTGCATTGCTGATTGGTCCAGGCTGTCCCCCACCTACGTCTGCTGCTCCGACCCTTCTATGGAACCCTTCAATTCAGCTCCGTCATCACCCGATATTGCCCTTCGTTCACCATTTTCGTCCCTGGTGTCTGACGATTTTTCCTTCTTTCTTCCCTCCACAGCTGCCTAGAAGCACGCCGTTTGTTTTCCTTCTTCTACCTAACTCCAATCAACTGCCTGCCCTATCACCCCTAGTATATTACTTTGTTCTATTTTAGTTCCTTTTCTCATCTGACTCACTGCACTTTTGAGTTTAGCTCCGGTGGGATCGGGACCCTCCGATAAGTAGTAGTATTACACGGACTCGATAAGATTACAAACGGTCTCCTCCCGCCCACTCCTCCTACTCCTCCTTCTACTCCTCTTACTATTCACTCTCCTCTTTCTCCTTCCTTCTTCATGTGCAAGCTTCGAGTCATCCGCGAATCCCACGACAGTTAGATCGTGGCTGTCTGATCCTTGACGCCCTTGGATATTACTTTGCTCTCTCTCCGAGGGCATGGCTCAGACTGGGAGGAACAACGGGTTGGTTGGGTTGAAGCTAGAGACGGCCTTTCAGCATTCGCCGAGACCCCGGTGGCGGGGTGATGATGGAGGCAGAAGAGTGTCGGATCAGGGAGACGGTATCGAGGGCGATCGTACAAACATCTTTCACGATTATCACGCACCCCGTTGCGGTACTGATGAAGACAACAGTGCTTTGAGTGGTCTGCACTCAGCGACACCCCCCATCTCCGTTCCCCGTCATGATGATTATCCCAAGCAAGATGTCCACTTTCCTCACAAGCCAGAGGATGTACAAGCATCATCTCCGCTCGACAGCTTTCTTCAAGAACGCCGCCCTTCCATCAGCTTTGACGCCGCCCTTGACTCTGGCCGACGCCGACCGCTAGAGGATCCTTCTTCTTCGAGAGGAGACGTTAGGAACCGCACTCAACGGTTCCAAGCAAAGAGTTCGAGCTTGAGGAATTCTTTGCCTCTGGAAGATGATGCTGACCACAACGGAAGACAGGTGGGACTCAGTTCTAGCCTTAGGAGGCAGCAGGAACGACGAGCCATCCCTACGGGGATCACTCGCGACAGCTTCCCCGAAGAAAACGGTGCTATCCCATCTGATATTGAGCATCCTACTTCTCTCACGTCTCTATCTACTGCGTCTCCTATCACGGAGGAGCTGCGAACCCCTCCAGAAGGGTCGCGGGGCATGTTATCGTCTCCCATCTGCGTGGCCTCGCCCGTACAGACGTTCGCTTCACTTGATGACCGCAGCTCCTGGTCAGGTAGTGTCATGACTCCCTTTGGAAGTAAGGCACGAGGTCTTCGCGTCTCAACCCGCCAGCGGTCTCGCAGGTCTACTGCCTCGAGCGGCAAATCTCCGGCCAGCATGTTTCTGTCTATGTGGAGCACTGGTGCTGAGGAGCCGGCTCCTCAGCCAGATGATGAGGGACAAATGGTCGGTACTGAGTATGTCCTGGGCAAGCAGATAGGATTTGGTGGCTTTAGCACAGTAAAGGAGGCCTACAAGGTCGAGGAAAGTGGCAAGACAAAACGGCTTGCCGTCAAGATCGTCAAAAAACAAGTTTCTGGACGAAGCGAGAAGGAAAATGACGAGGTCCAAGCGGAGTTCGACCACGAGGTGCGAGTTTGGCGATATCTAAGCCATCCGAACGTCCTGACATTGGACGCGGTCTACGAGACCGATTATGCCACTTTCTGCTTCACAAAACTGGCTATTGGCGGCACGCTCTTCGATCTCGTGCGGCAGAACCGCCGCGGATTGGAGATGACGCTAGCCAAAAAGTATGCGTTTCAGCTTGCGTGTGCCCTGAGGTACCTCCACGAGGATGCTCGAGTTGTTCATAGGGACATCAAGCTGGAGAACTGCTTATTGGATCCTACTGAGTCTCCTGATGGGACGAAGACATCTACTCTCGTTCTGTGCGATTTCGGAATGGCAGAGTGGATGAACTCGGACAATGAGGATGCATCACCTGATCCTTACGATAACGCGGCAGACCGTCCCCCGCCCAAGACCATCGGCCCTGCTGGTTCCAGTACCAGCGTTGCGGGAAGCTTGGAGTACGCTTCCCCAGAGCTCCTTCTTTCGACAAATGGAGTTATCGATCCTTCGGTGGACATGTGGGCATTTGGTGTCATCGTGTTCACCATTGTCGTCGGATCACGGCCGTTCCAGGATGCTTTTGCTCCTCGGATTCAATCGAACATCCTCAGTGGGAATTGGAATAAACATGCTGTGGTGGGTGAAGAAGCGGATCCCCAGCTTCGCCAGGACAGAGAAGACGCATTGGAGTTGATAATGGGCTGCTTAAATATGAACGTTGATAAGCGATGGTCGATCCGTGACGTGCTGTCTTCCCGCTGGTTGCGGGAATTTTTGGACAATGCAGAGAGCCCTACGGAGTCGGCATGGAAGCTGTAAAGGGCTCCATTCGTTGCAGTGCCTCAACGCATTATATTCTTTCTCTTTCTTTCTTCCCCAGTCGATCGATTTTCCTCCCGTCGGGGGACTGGGAATGTTGCTTTACGAATGACCGATGATCATGACTGGCGCTTTTATGATACTCACGAGCGCTGGTGTTTCCGGAATGTTGATCATCTATGATACCCTCTTTCTATGTTGGCAGCGTTCTGATTTATGAGTTCTTGAATTTTTCTGCTTTAGCGCATCTCGGTATACCTCTCTACTTTATGTGTTTTGTTACAGGCATTACAAATCGCCGTCGGGACATTTTTCGGGCAAGAAGAGGGTCTGGTTTTGGTTTGGTATCACATCTTCTTTGGCTTCACCTTTCACTTGCAACAAAACGCTTTTTTCCTGGTGATAAGGCATGGTGTTTGTTGTTTCTTTTCAGCGGTGAGGGTTTGCGAACAAAACTTGACATATCCCATTTCCCATTTCGCTTTTTCCTTTTAACATCTGTATTACCTACCTATATCTGGACGGTCTTCTTGCTTGCTGAGAGGTTCTCTGGCTATTTTTGGTGTGTCCACAGTCTCTTCTCTCTTCTTCTCAGGGCATTTGCTTTCTTTGACATATGAGCGACATTCTGCTACTATGAATGAATTGAACAAATGGTGGTGGGAGAGGGACTTGTATCTAGCGGAGATAGTCTAATTGACTCGTGGCTAAAATTCTGTCATGTTCTGTAGTCACTTCGATTCTTGTATGCAGTAACAGGGTAACCAAGGGATGTAGAAAAAGAATTGAAGAGTCAAGTCAAGCCTAAATGTAATGAACCATATCCACAAGCATAACATAACATACAAGCATATTTATACAAGAGATAATAACCAAAAGGAAAGCAAAGAACTCAACGAAACCAACATCTATACCTACACCCAAACCAAACCACCCCCTTCATCACCTACACAACCTTCATAAATCACCCCCCTAACACAATCACCAAAGCCTATTCTCAGGCAACACCTTCTCCTTCCTAACACCAGCAGCAGACTTCCGCTCCACAGGCGACCTGAAGAACAAACTCGGGCCTTCCATCGGCTTCAGCAAATGACTGAGGTACCCCCTATGCGCTGGGTCCCTATAATACTCAATATCCCTTCTCTTAGTCGGATCCGGCAATCTATACGCGAACCCCATCTCCTTCATAACCTTCGACTCCGTCAAGGCCTCTCCATCCTCACCAACCGCCAACGCCTCACTCCCACTCTCCTTGGTCCACGCAAGCGACACAAACGGATGCATCTCGCGCTTCATGATCCGCGCAATCGCAGACTTGGTATAGAACCTCGTGGTGACAGACCCACCAGCCGCCTCAACAGCCGCGATAGCAGACGCCGAAGCCCTCGACACAACGATATGAATAGGCTGCTTGAGCACACTGTCGACGGGAACCTCGTGGTCGTCCTTCTCCACGCCGCGGCCGAGAAGCTTCACGCCTTCTTTGGTCTGATGGATGCAGCGCGACTGAGCGAGTTCGCGGACCGTGATGGGGCGGGTTGGGTCGATGCGGCCTTGGTCGATCCAGGATTGGATCCGGTCGAGGTTCACGGGGGCGAGGTCGATGGAGTGACTATCCGATCCCATTGATTCTCGTTAGAATTTATTCAAGATCATCTTTCTCTCCGTGTCAAAGATGACAAGGGCGGAGGGGAAGGGGGAAAACATACACATTATTAAACCCCCTCTCACCATGAACAATAATATCCGGCGTTTGACCACCATTAAACGCAGCGGGGACCTTTCCATGCTGCTTCTGACCCTTGTGACCTCTTCCGGAGGTTTTACCCTTGCCGGAGGCAGGACCACGACCTCTTCTGATGCGCTTGTTGTAGGCGCCCTGGGTATCGGAGAGCGAGGCGAGGATGTGCGCGTTCCGACTCTGTTGGTGGACGGCTGGGGGCAGGAGGAAGGCGGAGAGGAGGTTCGTCGTGGTGGTGGCCATTGGCCGCTGCCATTGGAAGGGCAGCAATTGGAGCCGGGGAGGCATGGTGCGTGGTGTGGTGGTTGATTGATGGTTGTGATGGTTGTTGATGGGAGTTCCGCGGACAAAGATCTTTCGTTTTCGGAGGTGCGGGTTGGGTGCCTGAGGCGGGAAAGGGAAGGGTCGGGTCGGGTCGGAGAATTTGTCGGGCCGGGGGGGACTTGAGAGTAGGTGGTGGTTTGTTGGGTGTGGAGGATGTTGAGTGTAGTTTTCTTAATGGGGTAGGGGTTGCTATTTAGGTGTTTAAACTGCGAGAGATGTGTGTATGCCTATGTATGTGTATTTGATTGATATATGTCTGTTAGAAGCCTGGTGGTCAGTATTACTCTGGTTATTCTACTTAAGTTCTCACTTGACTAGATCTCACCGCTCGATTTGTCCGTCAGAGTTATGTCCAAGACTAAGGCGGTGAGATAATCAAGTCACCATTAGAATTGACAGACTACTATAGATGCCTCCTACTGAGCAGAAAGATATTGATGTGTAAGTTTTTGTTATTGTAGCAGGTCTTTTAGCCCGCTAGTTCGATCGCTTGAACGATCCGTCATGCAAATGCAAGCATACGTTAGTGTTAAACGTACAGGAACCACGCCATACCCATGCTTCGAAAAATCAATCAGAATCCCTCCCATGGCCAAGTATGCAAACAATTCCTTCCCAGTACAAAGGCCATCTATAAATGCCAACGCCGTAATAATGCTAGGTCATAACACAGAGTGAAGAAAGTTTTGTACAAGATACACAAAGGGGCAAACATGAACGACAGGTGTGCGAGACAAGCAAAAGAGAGAAAAGAATGCGAACTTCTTCTCGTATATCATCGTAAAATCTAGTCGTAAAAAAGCTGTTTCGATAACGGCAAGTCATCTAATAGTTCAGTGTGGCGTGGAAGATCGGTTGCGGGAAAGGTCCCTGCGGCCAAGCCTCAGACTGCGCATATGGCAGCACACCCGTCCTGCGTTCGTTTTTGCCAAGCGGCTGGTAGTGCATGTGCTCGAACGGGATGTTACTGCGCTGCTGCAGAGACGCCGACGGGGGCGGAATCAACAACGTATTGACACTGCGAACCGGTCGGTAAGGCGAGTTTCGGTTTGCCAAAAAGAAGGAAGGGGAGAGGTGGTTTTGAGGAGTGTGGACGGAGTACGCAGAAACTGCAGGCGAGATTGTGCCTGATGTCACTGTGAACGGACTGTTGTGGTGTCTGCTGGGGTCGGGTAGTGAGATGGACGTGTTGTATAGTCCGTTGGCCAAAGGTGCAACGGCAGTAGTAGGAACCGACGTCGCAGGTGGCATCTGTGGAACCCAATTGGCAGAAGGGTTGTAGACCGGGGGCATGACTCGACCGGAAGGGGGAAGTTGAGACAAAGACGTCGGCATGGTAGGGGGAAGACTGTGAGACGGGAAGTTGGGCCGGGGGAGTCGCGAGACCGGTTCTGACATGGCCGGAAGGTGAGGGGGGACACTGGAGGACGCTAGAACCGGAGGCAAGGCCGGAATGCTTGTGAGGGCCGATGACGGTGGAAGTGACGGCATGGATGTGAGTATGTTGTTGGGCATGGCTGTCCTCTTCGCTGTAGGCTCCTCCAGTGGCTCTTCACGGGACCGCTTCCGAGAGCTAGTGGCCGGTGGCAGGTCGCTTGGGAGCTGAGGTGCGCCAGTGTATGGCAAAGTGTTCATAGGCAAAGCCCAGGGCTGCGTCCGGAGGGGATCGGATGCGGGAGGCGACGGCAACTTTGTCGAAGGTGACGGCAAATGTGCCCGAGGTGATGGCACCAAAGTGGGAGACACATTGAGGACTGGCGGAGTAGGGTGTTTCTCGTTCTTCTCAATAGCTCGAGGTGCGTTGTTAAAGTAGTTCGAGAAAAGCCCGAGTTTGGCGTGCCACTCGTTCCATTCTTCTTTGGACACGAAAAGATTATAGCGAATGTTGCTAAGGAACTCCACTTCCATGATGTGGATCTCTTGGACTGTGATCCCGGAGACCTCTGCCCAGGTCTTGTTCGTGTATGTGTTATCATCGAGGACTACCCTGTGTCAGCTCTCTATCCATGGCCATTTTACTAAAGAGACATACATTTATTGCCCAGCATCAGCGCGATGGTCATCAGCCGATACTCACTACCCTTCTTTCCCCGCACACCAGGGTTGAACTTCTTCAACCGGTAGACGAAGAGCAGTGCCAGTAAGATGACGTTCTGGCTAACCTGTGTAGTTGACAGGATATTTGTCACCCACTTTTGGAACGCAACAGCGGGAACTGCTTCTGGTGCAAGCGAAGTGGCCGGCTTGAGACGGTCCTCCACGGCCTTCAGTTTCGCTGTACTTTCGAACCAGAAAAGGCACGTCATCTACGGCCTAGTCAGCATCTTGGATCCAGAACGGATAGAAGAACCCAGCTTACCTGTGCTGCAAATTCAGCCAGGCTTCCTTGGCTGTTGCTGATAGACGGAGGAATCTGAAGATACGACGCAACACCATTGGAGCTGCTCTTCTTCTGAGACTCTCGTTCGGAGGTCATGGCATCCTTGGCCGGCGCTTGATATTGCGGCTGGGACGAGGAGACCGCTCCATTCGACACATCAGAAGGCATGCGCGTATAGTCAGACACCTTGGAATAGGGTGGAAGCTGAAATCCATCGAGCTTGCCCCCATAGGAAGACGCCGGCAGAGCGCTGCAAGCAGTGACGCTATTCATATCGTTCGGAGGGGTAGGCAGACCGTCCCGGAAGGGAGCAGTCCAGGTGTAATCAGGAACTTCCGAAATAGCCTCAAGAGGTCGTTTCCTTGCACTGAGCGAGCCTCTAGTCCGCGAGGAAGGAGCTATAGTAGGAGTGATCGGGTGGAGGGCGGGGAGATACGGCTTCGTTGAGAGGATCGGGAGAGACATATGGGAGGTATTTAAGGATGGCGTCAAGATTGAAGTTATAGAACCGAGGATGGAGATATAAAGGTGACACCCTTGTCAAAGAACTCGCATTGGACTAGCTCTTGACCAAGTTGGTGTTATTCGCGGGTCGAGTGTTGAATCAAACCAGGAACTTCCCAGGTCTTCGATTTTCGGCGTGGTATGCGACGGCTTGTTGCGACAAATCCAGACAATGGAAGCAACACACACGAGGTCCAACGAGGAAATCGCCGATAAATGAATTGGGGTTCCAAGGGAATATCAGCCTGGCTGCGGGGGAGGAGTTGGTAGGATAGCAACAGCAGCGGATCCGGTGAATGCTGCTTTCCCAGATGGAATGAAGGCACTTAAGGGGGTGGGAGTAATGGAAGCAGGGACCAAGAAAATAGGATGAAAAAGGATTATCACATAGTAGGTATATTAAAGGTGAACGAGATGTAGGAAGGGTCGTAGTAGTTATAGAAAGTAAGTAGTAGTGACAGAAGAATGGAAGGTGAGGTTCTGGGTATAGATTGCAATAACTTAGGTTGCAAGTACAGCCAGTTATAAAAAGGTATTATATCTCAGGTAGTTCAAAGGGCAATTGAGACGATCATAAAGGAAATTCAAGAGAGTTAATTTAGAGCCAAAAAGGAAATTAGAAAAAAAAATGATGAAATAAATAAGAAGAGGCCTTGGATGGATTGAGAGCCCATAGAGGAGACGGAATCAATTGAATAAGGCCGAATAATAAAAGTAAAAATAAAAATCAGGAAATTAATAAAAATAAAAAGGTAAAAGAAAGGTACTAATAATGAAGGATGAAGTCAAGACATCATCCTCCATCCAGCAAATGGCTAATCATCTTCAGAGCAACTCCGCTAGAGGAGCCAGGGTAGGCTAGTTCTCGTCCGGAGAAAGTGCTGTGCCCATACAGGATAGACAGAGTTTGACCCGGACGCAGGTCCAGAGGGTTGATCCTCCTTTCTGGCCTCGTTTGGGTCGGTTCCGGTTTGGCTGCCCGGGTTTGATTGTCTCTGCTTTGTCTTGAAGAGAATGAAATACCGGTTGATGTCAGAGCCACGGGGAGGGGGGGAACAAAGTGGATGCATGCTACGGAGTAGTGGAAGGGTAACAAGGTCAGCAGCCCTAGACCAGATTCAGCGTTAGGTTCTAGTGTCTATAGGTCATTTTACTGGTCCAGGGAGGAAGAGGGGGCTTTTTTTCCTACGCCTTTTGGAGAAGAGAGAGAGAGGGGGGGAGGAAAAAGGAAGAGGGGTGGAAGTTCGGACAGCACCTCGCGCGGTCTTGGAATAATACGTGCCTGCTAACTCCGTAGGACCCATATCAGATCCAATAATAAGTCGGGTTTAGCGTCGCATTGCAACCGTCGTGGTGTGCCGCCCAGATTGGTTTGCTTTTGGTTTATTTCCTTATTTTCTTTTTTTTCTTTTCCAATTTTTTGCTTTTTTTTCCCACTTCCCTCACCCTGATTAGCTACTCACACCTGAGCATACTTAGTGTTTACTTATGCGTCTCCCGTTGCAGTTGGTCTTTCTATTCTAACTAAAACGCATGGAGATGCAGTAATCATCTTGAAAGCCACAGAGAGGTCCTTACAACTACTCATACTATAACCAAAAGCACCAGTTGTAAAAGAATAAGAAAGATTAAAACAGGCAGAAGAAAATAGTATTTTTTTTGGAAAATGGAATAAAACAAAAACAAAAAAAGAAAACCCACTCCCAAAGGAAAAATAATGACCATGAAATGAAATAGGAAGGAAAAATTAGGAAAAGGAAAAAGGTAAAGATATCTTACACCAAGGGAGAAGGGGTGGGCATTGCTCAGCAGCCCCCGGGAGGCACGGGAGAGAGTGGACGAAGGGAGGTTTGTGCACTCTGGATGTGGTTGATCGCCAGTTCTAGTTCAACCAGGCGGAAGGCAAAGGAATGAAAAACTTTCGGTACGGAATCGAACACTGCCTTCTGGTTGCTGCGTAATAATCAAACAATTCATACGGCATCCTTCCCGAAAAGCGTTAGCGCCCCCTTCACTTTATTAAAGTGCGCAGCAACTGAACTGGGGACACAAGCAGGAAAAGGGAGGGGAAAGACACAGAAAGAGAGAGCCAGAGGAGAGGAAAGAGAGGCGGGGAGCATGGAATTATGGATCGCTGCGTACGGCAGCCGTAAGAGGGTCACGGTGGCTAAAACAGTTCTAGTTAGTCCGTGGTTGGTACTGGAGGTTGGTCACCACTGCTGTACGGGCGAGGCTTGCTTAGATTGGAGACTGGAGCAACCCGCGAGGTGGTCAGTCACTTAGTAAGGCGCCAGGCAAAACGCAAAAAGTCAAACGTTCAGTTGCCGGCAAGGCGGTGCTCACCCAGTGAGGTAGTGATGGCAAGGATACTTACTCTGCAAAGTAAGTCTGGTACCGGGTTCAGCTTTGGGTTGGCTCGGGTTGTCATGGGCAAAATGCAGCTATGTGCCAAAACGTACTACGTACTTACTCCCTGACAAAACAACACACTCTCTCACCTCGCCCGTGTCAAGTATGGAACGGGTCCGAATAGATTGGGAGGTATGAGAACAGACTGAGTGGTTGGGCAGTCTGGTTGCAACTAACTCGAAGTGGATTAACCCCTCCGGCCCAGACAGGTAAGAGTTGCTCCGACGTATTGGTATTACCGATATAGTGTTTCTCCGTCGTGGGCACACACGCGCCCGTCATGACGATAACTACTGGTTCCATCTTTAGACAATTTTGGGAAACTTTAGCACAGGACGATATGTTAGTCTAGCCGTTTATCCACCCG
>NT_166524.1:1003763-1074442 GCF_000002855.4 Aspergillus niger
ACAACGATCCAGTAGAGGCGTAATGAACTGAGAGACCAATCATCGGAAGAGAAGCTAATGGCCGGGCTCCATCGATCTGTAAACACGCAGCCAATCGCTGTGGGCCTAAGCCTTTCCACTCAGGATGGGTTTGAGCCTGGAGAGTTGGAGCAAAGGTGCTCGAGAAAGCCCACCCACACGCCGCCCCCGTACCTTAGGCAGAGAGTCGGAGGGCAGCTGAGAATGAGAGGGAGCCACTCACTAGGTTACCACTAAGTTGGGCTCGGCAGCACCACAAGCAGACGCGCCCCCTTGTGACTACTACTATTCCTCTTACTGTTGACTGCCGGTCTGTTCTCTTTCCAGGATCCTTCCAGTTAGTACTAGCGGGCATTTGGGATAGTTGTAATGGAATAATGAATTGGGTAATGATGGATGGCCGCGGGGCCAACCCGGAGTCTCCTGCGACTCACTTGCTGCGGACAGTGCCACATAGTAACATACCATACCTTATCCACCGCCCCCCGGGGCGATGGATGAGGTGAGTAGCCCATAGTGGTGGTAGTATTCTAGTGAGAGTCATAACCACTTTTACCAGATGGTTGTAGTAATTACCCACATGCAGACCACCCGTCCAATCCGCGAGGCCGCACCACCAACTCTCGCCTGCACCTCTTCCAGGTTCCTCTACCCCCTTCTCTGCCGTCATACTCCGCCCGGCCGTAATGTTCCGTGTATGGTCCGAACCATGAAATTGGGCGCACCGTTTCTGTGTTCTTCTACGAGCCCAGAGAAAAGTACTTCCTTTTAGCCAGTCTCCAGCAATGAAATCCGATCTGGCCCATTCGTTGTTTCCGCCACCGGTTTGCAACCACTGTGATGACTCGATTTCGAGATGATAGGGCGCCGCTGCTGGTCATTCCCGGCAGGTAAAAAAATAAAATAAAATACAAAAGTGAGAAAAAAGGAGAGCCCACCCACTCGGCCAAGGACCCATGCAGGCGCAGGCGGCTGTTGATTTGGCTTTTTTTTCTTTTCTGTACATCCTGTCAGCTGCTCGTGTACGTCCTTTATTACTATCATTGACTTTTGCCGAAAGAAGGAACCCTATCATCCATGGTTTGATATCACCCACATTTGCGCAGATATCCGCGGCAGTACGGAGTAGTCCTGAAACTAACAATGGAGGGGGGTGCGCCGCTTGATCCAAGACAACATTCACACCACCATCTTACCACTCCAGGGTCCCTAGCATCGATGAAAGGACGCTAACTGCCTCCTTTGGTGGGCTCCAGGGCAGGAGAGCAGAATGAAGTAAAATAAACACAACTACCACTGCCGAGTAGTGCTAATCTACTACTACTACTACTACTACTTACCTGTAAATATTGGCCATACCATCGCTCGATGCAAACAAGGAGAAAAAGAAAATTGGAAAATTCCCTTGTACCACCGGCTGGTCGCACTTTAGATCACTCTTTAGTCTTGCAAGCTGCGTCAATCAATGTATGTTCCGCAAATGGTACGAAGTATGCAGAGACTGAGTGGGATGCTCGGGGCGAGGAGAGGATGGAGTCCGACATGGAGAAGTGCTGTATTATGGTTGGGACCATCATGGGGTGATTATGGAACTACGAGTGGCGACCAGGACAAGAGCTCTTCCTTCGTCCGACTTGTTGGCCATGGGTCACGGAAACGCGCCATTGCTTCGAATCAGTTCTGCCCGGCACGCGCTTCGAGTATAATTAGTAGTATTATTGACATTGATTATGATTTCATATACCTCGTACCGCCCGATGATCAATAATAGTTGGCGGCTGAGCATTAATCTGTGTCTCATCTTGGGCCACTTCCGGACGCGTCTCGTTTTCTGCGTTCGGGGCGGCGAGCTGACTTCGGGGTCTGATTGTCGACCGATGGCACTCGAACTTTGGCTAGCCTTGTACGCGACGATTATCAAGAGTCACGGAGGCTTTCCTTTTCTTTACCTCGAACCCGAACAGGTTGGAGAATGACCATCCATATCGTTGTCGCTAGCGTAACGATCGCTTCCTCTCCCTGTGCGAAGTATCGACTCTAGTTAGTTCCTTAGCAGGTGCAGCACCGTCGGAGGACTTCCCTCCCTGTCTCTAGACTGCCGTAGTAGTGTCACTTTTTCCCTCTTTTTCCTTTTTTCTCTCTTTTTTTTTTTACTTTTCTCCCTTTTCTCCATTTCCACCACACCCCATGCACGTACTACTAATTTTCAGGGGGTAAAGTAATTCAAATCCGAATCTGATAGTTCAAGCATGGCGTTGAGACAGTTCAAGGCCACAGGAGCAGATCAACTGAGTGATCGATGGGGGTACGCACCCAGTTCAGCAGGCTCCAGAGGCCTTTTTCATTCGCTCGGTCATTCCAGTGCGGCTAATGATCAACCCCCGCCGCCCCTTGGAAAGACTGGGACTGGAAAGGAAACGAGCAGAAACCAGGCGTCCATCCGCCGAGATTCAGAGAAAAGAACCGAACGTGTCCCGAGTAGTATGACAATCTCATCCCAGGAAACGTGACAAAAAGGGAAGTGCAGCAGGCCCATTTCCTTATTGTTTGAATTAATGGGACGTGAATCCCTGTCTAGATCGAAGAAACACTGGTTGGTTGGTTGGTGTCTTGGACGGATTTGACCTGATCATCAATCCAAGAGTACTCCGTACCAGACTTAACAATAATACAGTGGCCATCGGCTACGTACTATCCATAGGTACCCTGCAGATGGGCTTGAGATGTCTCGCAAAGGAAGGATTCGTGCGTAATTAATGTTTGGCACCACAATATGATCAAAAGGCCCGGGCAATGATAGTGCTTCGTCGGGCGAAATCCGCCTGGGATTATGGATTGATTGGCATTGTTGCGGAGCTGTCCATACTTATGGCTATAGTTGTAGCGAATCATATCGACTTTGTTCCATACTTCAATAATATAATGATGAGCGAGACTTTTGACAGCGCTCCATCTTTACCGATCGGGAGCAGATGGATAGTTTGGTTGATTCGTATTTCCATTGATACCTGCAAGTTGAACGGTTAGTTGTCCCCCGTAACATCATTTCGCCATCATCTCCAGAGAACCACCACGACAACGCCAACTGGGGATCGACCGCAGATGAATTTGCGAGCGGAATCAGATGATGCTTCATAGGTTGGATGAAATCTTGATGACGACTCGACCAATGCAGGTGAAATTTGGCAAAGATTTGGAAGTCAAGGGAAAAAGCAAATGGAAACTGCACGCCACACAGTGCCGATAAAGAAAAACTGATAACGTCTGGTCGCGCGGTACCGACGACAGTAGGACTATCTACAATAGGATGCTGTTTGGGTCTTGTGTGGAGGTTCGGAATAATCCCAAATAGTAAGTAGTCACTTAGTAGGATGTTGTGTGTAGAACCCCTGATCCTTTCCCTTTTGTGCTTCTTGCACTTTTGCTGCCTTCCTGGGTGGGTTTTCTAGGTTCCTTCTTCAACCTTCTTTCCGAAAATAGTCGGTCAAGTCCGCGTAGCCATAAAAAAGCACCGTAGGTAAATGATAGCTCCATAGGAAACCCCAACAAATGCATCGACGCCTCTTTGCACTTGCATAAGAATTATGCCGCTCTGCATTCCAATTGGTATCATAGTCATTAGCTGGAAGTCTAGATAGTCGCGGGCTATTCATTTTGAGATAATGGGGGGGAGGAGGGAGAGGAAGAAGGGAATAAGATGGGTGTACCATCGAATCAAAGCGTCGAGTGTGCATGCTCTTGGCCTGTGTTCCTTTATTTTTGCAGCCTGGCTTTCTGGGTCATCACGACTCAAGCGCGATACGGTGTAACAAATAGACAGAGTGGGTTTGTGGTGTTCCAGAACTTCCGGCAGAAAAAGGTGATAATGGGCTGGATGATGGTGTTGGAATTGGTCGTGGCTATTTCTGAGCTGGGAAATAAGTGGCACGCACGCTCCACTTGGATTGATCAGTGCAAAAAAGGTAGAAAAAGTAGACTAGATACCGACTGTCCTCCCTCCATCCTCGATTAGTCCACCAACCCCGACCTTAACTTCCTAACTAATGAAGATGACTCCGGCCCCCTTCGCTTTTCAGTTTCAAACCTTCAAGGCCCATCCGGCATCCAGAATCCAGATGTGAAAACTGGGGCTGGTGGGAATCCTTGGGTCGTTTTGTCACCCGAGCACTCGGGCGCAGCGACGGGCACAGGCAACCATTTGTGCTAAACGAACAACGGGGGTTGTTGACGCGACGATCGAAACTTGAGAGTGAGGCCATACTGGGTAAAAGAAAAGTCTCCAGCCTTCAATGAAGCCCCATAATTATACGCTGCTCTCAGAGGATCTGACATATTTCGGGTACACTGGTGGACTTCTACTTCCAAATCACCGTGTACACAGTATCCACTAAACTTCCTGGTCATTGCTCGGAAATAGTAGTCGATGACTATGGAGTTGCTGCTCAGTATAGTTCCCCCGTAAGCAAACAGTAATATGCCAGAGCTAGGAAGTCGTTGAGTCTTCCGAACAAAACTCTCCAGACACCAACCACCACCTTAAGCTTTCTTCCTTTCTAGTACACTAAGTCTTACATTCTCTTTTCTTTTCTTTCTTTTTTTCCCCATCATTATTTATTTTTCGTTATGTCCTGATTGTCCTTGTCTTGGCGCCTGTCGAATATTGCCTCGACCAAATTCATCTCCCTGACTGGCCATTTTGGGTTCAATGGATCTTCTGCCCCTTCTTCCAACTAATCTTGTCTTTAGGCCGAACATTCATCTCAACCAGATATCTGGACCAATGACATTCATTTTTACAGGTGCTGTCATCTGCCGACTCCTCATGGTGGTCCTTGAGACGCGAGAAGAGCGCAGAAAAAAAAAATTGAAGCTCTCAAGCCTATGGTCATTAGTGCTACGTATTAGCCATAACGGAACGTAGTATAGTCGCAAGTCGAAATGTCTTGATGAGCCAACGAATAAAGGCTCACCCGCCATGGCACACGTCCACCCACTTATACTACCTTGCTATACTCGAGTGTACATGAACTGGTAACCACATCCAATGTCCGGTTGCTGTAGAGAGACCGAGGTGGTCACCGCCAGTATTATTATTTACTACAGCACCAGAGTATTTGCAACGGATGTCGCTTCTGCAGTCCGAATAGCACTAAAGCAGTAGCAGCAGCAGCTACTGCTGCTATTCACTAATTGCCAAGTAACTTTCCTGGTCGTCTGTTGCCAGCAAGTACCTTTACCCGGCTCTCTAGACGATGTGACTTTGTCACTACCTAACCAGGGTGTCTCAGCATCATCCAGTTCGAATGTGGAACTAACCGCTTCCACCACTTCCGCTGATCTAGATCATCCCTATTAATCACATTATCATAATCCAATATGATGATTGAAGTAATCCTCCGTTTTATTCCTGATTTATTTATCTATTTTTTTTTTTTCTGCTTTGAACTATTATGGCCATTCCTGTGGTACCCTAGACGGTGGTTCCGTTTCCCGACAAGACTATGCGCGTTCATTCGTGCAGAGGCCGCAACAAAATTCCTTGCGATCCTGGACCGCCTTGGAAACCATCGGCCTTCCTAACCGAGTAGGTTTCTGGTCATCAATGACGAGGATGATGACGGCTCTAAGTGGTCATACTTAATTACACAGAGTGCAGCCTAGTACAACACCTGCAAAACTGCATCCGAAGCACTTTCACTCTGTTCATCCGAGGTTCATCGTTCGTGATTCTCATTAACCCACTGGTGGTGAGTCCTCGTTGTGTATGGGGAGAGAGTCTTAACTTTCCGGGATCCCCTCCTCTGCCACACAATCATTGGGCGAGATGGCCTTGACTAGCATCTCGCGGTGTGTTGTCGGAAATTCGAAGATAGAAATAGGATGTCTGCGAAAGAAACAGATCGACACCGTCGAACATTATTAATGGGGTCGACAATAATAACTAATGGTTACTCGTCCTTGTACCGCGCGGTCCCGACCTGCAAATTGATTGCAGGAAACATCCTGATTATCCAGCATCTCGCCCTCATTAATAATAAGGATGGTTAAATAACTATGCCGCGACTCTGGTCGGGACTAATCCAGTCCTCTTTCATGACTCGAATTGACCTAGTATTGCATGAACTGGCCTGGCCTATCACTAGGCAGACTTAGTCGGATAACGAAGCTCCTCGGAGATTTTCTTATCACGCAAGTTGCCTGGATGGTGCCGCTCTAGCCCGTGGGTTGTCATTCCCATCCCCAGTCTCCTCATCACCTTGCACCTTCAATGTGTACACGAGTGATCGCATCACCGGACTGTGTCAGGATAAAAGGGCGTACGCAAGGACAAGTTCATTTTCCGGAGATTTGCTCTATGCTGAAGATGAGCATTTTTCGGGCCCGTCCTTTCCCGCCTTGCTGCCTTTCCAGGCTCCTTGCATCTACTCATCCTTGCGGCTCGATGCTTTCTAAACATCTAACATTTTGGAGGAGGGTAAACAAACAACCCTCATGGGGAGGATAAGCATGATACATCGCAACCTCCGTGCGAGATGATACTGCAGCTTAAGCTTTCATCTAAGCCAGGCATGTGTGCAAGCTTACTGCTGGCGACCGACAGGCATGATTGCTACGTGCTCTACAAAACCAAGGACCCTGTAGTAGTCGAGACTCGATATCCCTTCGTTCTCCCTTGAAGGCGGTTGGACAGGCAGCGGTTGCTCCGGTTCAGTATGAGACGAGACCAACAATCCTTGCTCATGTTGAGCCACCGTCGACCACGGCCCAAAGTCAACATGAAGGTTCGAATGCCGCCATCGTCAGTCCGTCTTTCGATGCGAGGCATAGACTACTTCGTAGATTGCAACTTTTGAGGAACCGGGGAAACGCATCCGGTGGACTGGTTTACAAACCGTGTTGAAACCAACCCTTCTTACCTTCAAAATTCTGGGTTTCGTAATCGTGATGAAGGTGACGATGATGATGAGCATAGAGATCCTCGAGGATTTGGAGGCGGAATACTGGATTGGTCAAGCCGAAGCTGCTCAGGAAGCACGCGGCTTATCGTATGCTGGTCGATTCCCGCTACGCGACCGTAATGATTAGCAATAAGCTCAGCGATGACCATTCGACAGATGGCTAGCGCAGCAGAACTTGATATCACCGTTTGCCTCTCGCGGTAGAGGAATTCTCGAGATCCATCACGATCACGAAGCCAACATTATCTACGGAGGCTTTGGCGGCATGTGCACTGGATGCATCCGTCGTGGCCGCTGGAGCCTGAACTCAGCTACGGTTCATCGCCCCGTCCAAGTTCCCTATTCGGTTTTATTCGCCCTCTTACCTCGCTCCCGTTTTTCTTCTCCAACCGCACGCCCGCTGAAGATTGTCTGGGTCGGATACCATTATGGGGAAGTATCGGAAGTTGGGAGGGACTACGTGTGTACGGCCTGAAACCTTCCCCGCCGGACCAAATCGAAGTCGTAGAATTTTGATCACCAATGATCATATTACTTGAAGTAGCAAGCCTCGTTCCTTTCTTACTTTACGGCCTTGCCTCGGGAGTAACTATACCGTATGCTACAGTACCACCTGAGAAACCCTCCATGGAGACACACCCTCCCCCCAACTTGCACTGGGCGAGCTGAACGAGCATCTCCAATAAAAACAAAAAAAACAAAATGAGGGAATGATGTATCGATCTCTTCTGATGGAGTCCCTTACAAAACTCGTCTCACCATCAGACCTTCATCCACCCTGGGAACCACACATCCCTAGCACGGAGTACCGTTCATCAACATTCGTCCTTCGTTACTTCTGTCTAGGTAGAGTTACTTCTGGCGAAATCACCCACTTTTACTCTCTGTGGCAGCAGACTCCGCTCCAGGCAAGAAAACTAGCCGGGCCACCGACAAGTTTTACCAACCAGGTCGGTAGCGTAAAAGTACCAAAATCTTTGCCCCTGGTTCACAGAATAGTACGTATTTCGATCTCTCGCCCCTGCCACTAACAGAGGACTATATACCGGTCTCAGTATGATCTGGATTCTCCCCTTCCCCTCCTCTACCCACTCGATGTCAGTGCCACCGCGACTCCTGCGGCTGCTCTACATACTCACTTGGTTTTAAACCCAACCCGGAAATACTCATCGCATCCATGACCCCATGCGAACGTTTATCATCAGGATCATTAATTACCACCACCCATCAGGAGATGACCTAATTGATCACACCTCTCTCCGGTGCACTAGATGCTGCGATCGTCGCTCCGAGATGCTGACCGCGTCTGTGGGCACCCTCCCATTCCTGCTCAGATGAACTTGACCCAGCGGTTATCAGCTGGCTTGGAGTCAAAGTAGTTAGTCCTGGACACGCTGGCTGTTGAATGCTTACCGGTGCCTTGGCCCATCCACGCTTGTTCGATTCTAGGCCATGTGCTCGGATTACTATGCGTATTGTTTGCTTTGCTTTGCTTTGCTTTGCTCTGCTCCTTCGTAGGTATTGTCAGTCGGCCTACTCAATTCCGGGCTTGTCGAACAGGGCAGAGAATTGACTTGTTCCTCGGCTAGCTTTGGTCTCAATAATGATAACGACGGGGTTAATCTACACTAAACTTTGGATGTTTGGACTAATATACACACACTTTCAGATATGCATACATGCATTCTATCTACTTACAGGCCCGTTAGACCTCACTGTCTTTTAGTCTTAACCCAGTTCAATACGGCCAACCACCCCATGCGTTCTAATCACGGCATTCTCATACTAGCATATGTATAATATACATACACTGTTACTCAGAGCTAAGAGCCAACTCGAAAGTTGAATACCTCGTGACAGAGAACCATCAGAAGCAGAAAAAGCAAACAGCCAATTTGAGAAGGAAACGCAAAGCCAAAAAGAAACGGCTGCCTGACAGCCTCACAGGACCAACATTAGACCACCGCACCCATAACAAGAAAATCATACATGATGCTTACTCGCTACCTCACTCCTGCCTACTAGCTATTTGATGTCGGCCTTGAAGTAGTCACGACCAATGTATGACCAACCCTTGATTATGTCCACCTCACACGGCATCATCACCATCATTTCTTGTTTTCTTCCACTACCGACTACCCATTCTCAGCTCCCCCTTTCAGCACAACTTTTGAGCGGTGATGCCTGAGTTATATAGAATTATTGACTGATGGATATGATTCGATGGCTACATGATCCGGTAATACTGTATACTAAGTAAGGCTATGTATGGATGCCAGGTAGCTGGCTACTTAGCTAGCTAGGCTAGCTAAGCTAGTAGAGCAAGTAAGCAAGTAGCTTTGACATTTAGTTTTCGTAGGGCATATGTTCTACTCTGTTCTGTGTTCGTTGTGGATGATCGATGGAAATATTGTTATTGGCTATTTTGATACCATGTGGTGGAAATGAATGAGTATGCGGAAAGTAACTGTCTGCTGATAATCCTGTTTTTTCTTATCACCAGGAGGTTGTTTGAATGCTATTGAGACTAGAGGTACCGTGAACGGTTATCTATTGGGCATGTGGTATTAGTGGATGTGCAGTTGATATGTGCTGGGCTGAACTGGGTTGGGCAGCTTGATAGTAGTACTACTACTATCAATACTCCTAGCATCATTGTCAGTGGCGCATCTTGCCACGAACACGGTAGGGAAATTCCGTGTCCTTTCATAGTATCTATCTGTTTAGGTTTGTCTTGATATAAGAGGGTTAAAGATTAGGTGAAGCTTAGAAGCGCAGCTACTATTACTACTATCCTTTCGGTGCTGTCCACCATGCACACACTTTCTATTTACTTACTCTATATAGTATGTCTCTAGTACCCACGTTGTGACGGATTGGTAAAGATGAGTTGTGTAATAGTAGATACCAGATAATATAGATCACTACCAGTGTGTCTAATCATTCCCATAGATAGCGAAGTAGGTATGCTCAACGGTAAGCTTATAGTATATATTTATTTATATATTTAAATAACCAATTCTGCTCTTAGAGAGGAACAGTTCGTTGGTAAATATATCAAAAGTACTGCACAGTAGCCAGAGTCATTGTGGAAAGCACCAGTAGTTATACATGTATATATATATATATATAAATCTATGCATATTGAACAATCTACTCCTAAACCCATAAACGTGACTTGAGCATTTTACAATAGCGTCGTCACGTCTTTACTATATCTAGCTTCGCATATGATACAAACTCGAGTAGATCGCAGAAGAAATACCGGTGTCGAATTACTAACGGCTAATCTCCCAAACCTGACAATATACTTAGTCTATTCAATATTATGATGCTGTGTGGATGCACGTCTACGTTACTTTAAATGGAGGGAAGGATCAGCTGATGTTACTAACTGCTGGGATGATGATGAATGGTACTTAAAATGAATACTATATACTATATAGGTATATATATATATATCTATACTAGGTGTCGAGGGGTCAAACGGTAGCTTCCACATCAGTCACATACATACATGAACCATCATATAAATCGTTACTTGCTGTACCAGAGTTATCAATAAATTACAAGCACAGTTCAATACTTACCATCACTATAGTAGACTTAGGATGATTGCAATGATCTCACCACCGTACTAGTACCCTACCAATCTAATTTACATACAACTCTGGCATTTCATTCCTGATGATTTCATATCATATGAGTCTCTTAGAATTTATTATTAAGCATGTCTGTTAGATCTAAACTCACCAAAGATTGACGTAGTCGTATCTGGTAGTGATCTAGTATCTTTGCTCGAGTATGATAACCAACCCAAATGCCATTTTATATCAATTTCCCTGTTCCTTTGATCTATGGCAAGGCAACGAGGGGCGACTAAGAAGTTCTAATAAATATATGTGCTACAGGTTTCATTGTAGAGGAGAATGAGCCTAGAAGTTGAAGAGATGGTGTCTTGCTTAATGTACCTTGTCGATGAGGAAGTACTCGATGGTTTGAGAACATGATATGAGCGACATGAAGCCATGCTGTTTATATGTTGAGGATGGATGAGCAGTATTTAGGACATATTAGTAGCTTTACATACTCTCTCTTCCTATGTCATCGCATAATTTGTATGCCGAGTGCTGTATGAAATATGATCCTAAAAGAGAAGGCTTATAGACTATACGGCCTCAAATCTTCCCATGAATAAATAAGTAAGAGCGAGTCTAGTGGAAACTGGGATTAGCATGTGCTATCCGAATTGAGTAATGACTTCTGGATAGAGCGTATCGAAGGTCTAGCATTATGTGGTAAGCGATGATTGGCAGTCGATCACTTGGTGCATCACAACATTCAGCGACGCCTATAGATGCATTCCACATATACTTCTGCAATAAAACAAAATTCAGCTTTATGACCGAACTGGTCGCTGTTCTTACGAGAATACAGGTTAGTTGCTGCTCGAAGGTACTAGACCGGACCAAAGTTTCCACGACGAAAGCCGAACCATATACGCAGTTATTCATTTTGCATAGAGCTTCATGCTTGCTCCTTGCATTATACAACCTTCCTCACATCAGCTTCCCTATATGACATACCAACATATGCACGTAAGCCACTCGAAATCGGACCAACAGCAGGGATAGGGTTCGGCATTGTGTCCGGACAAAACCTAGAAAAGGGTACCCAATAACCGCCGAGGTGGCATGTGGTTGTACAGATACAACTGCAGATGCTCCTGGTTGGATCGCCGAGTGACAAGTCAGATATGTTGTACGTGAGACAATTGTACTACATGCTCGGAGTTGCGGTATGGTGTGCCGAACATCAGGCACATCTGAGCATTTTGGAGCGATAGTATGCCCATGTATATGCTGTATGCGATGATCATTCGTCTTGAATCTTTTGAGCATAACCATACCATACTGTGCCTTGTTTATGCGTTCTTTGTATGCGGACTAGGACCGTATGAGTCGTCACCACTGGATGATCGTAGGATGTTACATTGCATCGATGCAGCTGCTACTTCGAAGATCGCCAAGGGACTGGTCGCTTCGCCCATTGGTGTGCCCCTTACCGGAACGGGAGTACTTTATCTGTTTACTAGACTGTTAGCTTGAGACTGGATCAGTCTCTAACCGCAAATCGAACAGCAGCCGATGGTTAGAATTGAAAGCATGTCATGAGCGAGTGTGTCCGGCCATCAAGCATTGGTGAAGTCTGTAATTGTAGGGGAAGCCACCAGAGGACAGCTAATGGCCTGTCTTCCTTAAGAGTGAGGTATTTATCTTCCCATAGCCGTACTCTCCCGACTCGTGTTGGCACCAGATATCTCTTGCTAGCCGAGGCTGATTTCAACGCACATCCAAGGTATCCCACATAAGTCATTGTTGGGTCTTTTCGAACACCATGCAAGCAGCTGGTGGGAGCATATGAGATAGAAGCCGCAACGTTCGGTGTTGCACGCAAAGTTGGAAAAGATGGGCAGGCAGCATTGGCTTGGGAAAGCTGGCTATTGGAATTTCCGGCAACGCGAATGGACTTGATCGAGGCAACGTTCCTGTGGGTATGTGGGTCAAGGACAGAACAACGAGGCCATAGCAATCTGGCCTGATAGCATCTTAGCAGCACCAGCCATCAGCCAAGGCGTGTATGATCGACCGCAACCACGGGAATTAACGGACTTGGGGATGGATGCAAATGGAGGAAAACGGGCGATTGAGAAAAAGTGGAGCATCAAAATCCCCGGATTCTCCTCGTTCTTCTGGTTTGGAGCTTAGAGGCCAGTGGTGGAGTGACAGAAGTGGATGTCAAACGACACTGGAGATTCTCTAGTCGTTCTAGATGCGGGAGAAGCCGGGGAGGATCTCGGGAAGGACCGTGTGTCCCAGCTGGACGGGCGACGGATGAGTCAGCGAGACAGTGGTCCAGACCGAAAAAGGAAAGCACGATGGGCGAGAGAATCAGGAAAGAGCGCGCGGGAATGCATGGAGGAGCTGCAGGAGAATAAATAATTATACGGAATAGAGAGGGGATAGTTAGGAATAAACCAGTGGATCATTCAATATTCTATCTTGCCTATCATCCCATCGGGGAAGAAGGGTTATCCATCTATCCCCGATCAGAGACAATGACGGAAACATTTAACCCCAGTATACAATCGTCATCCATAATCAAATGTAGTGATGTCTACTGACATTATCTACCAAATGCTTAGTCCAAATGTTATGATAAAAGCCTCAAAAGAACAGTGCCTCAGGAAGGGCAGTGTGATTTTCCCCTCACAGCAAAACCCGACTGCGCCTAACCTTCTCCCCACTAAGTAATCTTTCCCCTCACGAAACTATTTTCCTCCTCCTCTCCAAATTTTTTCATCTCCAACCCGCCACATGTGAAATAAATGGCAAAATAGTCTCTATACCCAAGCAGGAATGAAAAACTCTTTGAACTAGTTTTTTTCTTGCTTTCCACTGGAACCCGGCTGACCGAGCACCCACTTGGCTTACGGTCGAGCCAGTCGCGTTTGGTGCCAGAAGGAGAAAATTAGCCGCCCTGCGATCCCCAGCAGAGCACACCGATTCGCCCAAAACAGCTAATTGAGACAGTCATTTTTTCCTGTGCTTTGCTTAACGCCGGTGATTTTTCCAGTGGACGAACCCTTTATCCAGACTTAGTGTTCAATTTCTCTGAATCACTTCCTTTCCTCTTACTCTTCTCTTTCCCACCCACTCTCCACTCTCCCCTCCTCCCCCATTCCCTCTGCCTTTTGGCTCAGGTGCGACTACCGCCCGACAATGGTTGGAAGTACGCTGGCGATCCGCTCCAAGATGGCCTCTCCCTCCGCCGCCATGCAGTTGTCGTCGCTGTCGCGCAGGTCGCTTTCGACGCGACCCCAGCTCCTTCGCTCCGCACGTCCCTTGAGACAGCAGCAATTCCAGCGCTCTACTCGTCGCTCCTACGCCGATGCTGCGCCCGCTGCCCCGACCCCCAAGCCCAAGAAGCGCTTCAGGTTCTTGCGCTGGACCTGGCGCCTGACCTGGCTCTCCACTATCGGTGCGGCTGGTGCTCTGGCCTACAGTGTCTATGAATTGCGCCATCCCGTCGAGCAGATCAAGCCTGATCCGACGAAGAAGACCCTTGTTATCCTGGGTAGGTTTCTTGCACCCTGTGTCGCTTATCGCGACACGATCGCGGCCGAACAGCAACTTACGAGTCATTTCCCAATCCAGGTACCGGATGGGGTACTGTTTCCCTGCTGAAGAAGCTCGACACTGAGAATTACAATGTTGTCGTCATCTCTCCTCGCAACTACTTCCTTTTCACTCCCCTCCTCCCCTCCTGCACGACTGGTTTGATCGAGCACCGCTCCATCATGGAGCCGATCCGTAACATCCTCCGTCAGAAGACCGCCCACGTGAACTTCTACGAAGCCGAAGCCACCAAGATCGACTACGAAAAGCGTGTCGTGTACATCAGCGATGACTCTGAGATCAAGGGAGACATCTCCCACACCGAGGTGCCCTTCGACATGCTTGTCGTTGGTGTCGGTGCTGAAAACGCAACCTTCGGTATGTATTCATTGCTCACGCCCGCCATGGATTTCAATCTAACAATCACTAGGTATCCCCGGTGTCCGGGAGAACTCCTGCTTCCTGAAGGAGGTCGACGATGCTCAGAAGATCCGCAAGCGCATCATGGACTGCATTGAGACTGCCATGTTCAAGGACCAGACTGAAGACGAAGTCAAGCGTCTTCTCCACATGGTTGTTGTTGGCGGTGGCCCGACTGGTGTCGAGTTCGCCGGTGAGCTGCAGGACTTCTTCGAGGACGACTTGAAGAAGTGGGTTCCTGAGATCCAGGAGAACTTCAAGGTTACCCTCGTTGAAGCTCTTCCCAACGTCCTTCCCATGTTCTCCAAGCAGCTTATCGACTACACCGAATCGACTTTCAAGGAGGAGAAGATCTCTATCCGCGCAAAGACTATGGTCAAGAACGTCACCGACAAGTACATCGAGGCTATGGTTACCAACCCTGATGGATCCAAGTCCATCGAACGTATTCCCTACGGTCTGCTGGTCTGGGCTACCGGTAACGCTGTTCGCCCCGTGGTTCGCGATCTGATGAACCAGCTCCCTGCCCAGAAGGACTCGCGTCGTGGTCTTGCTGTGAACGAGTACCTCGTCGTGAACGGCGCTGAGAACGTCTGGGCTGTTGGTGATTGTGCTATCACCAACTACGCCCCTACTGCTCAGGTTGCCAGTCAGGAGGGTGCTTTCCTTGCCCGTCTTTTCAACACCATGGCCAAGACCGAGGCTATCGAGAAGGAGTTGAAGCAGCTGTCTGAGGCCCAGGCCCAGGCTAAGGGTGAGGAGCGTGACCAGGTCTTTGACGCAATCCGCGAACGCCAGAAGCAGCTGCGGAGAACCAAGCAGATTGGTCCCTTCCAGTACTCCCACCAGGGTAGCATGGCCTACATCGGAAAGGAGCGCGCTGTTGCGGACATCAGCTGGCTGAGCGGCAACATCGCCAGTGGTGGTACCATGACCTACCTCTTCTGGCGCAGTGCTTACCTGAGCATGTGCTTCAGCAGTAAGTAACCCTTTATTTGACTGTTAGTGCAACTGTGTGATTTTAACTGACATTAATTACAGCTCGCAACCGTGTCCTGGTCGCCGTTGACTGGATCAAGGCCAAGCTGTTTGGCCGCGACGTCTCTCGGGAGTAAATCCTTCAATAAAACCTTTGGAAACTCTGTATCACCATCAGCAGACATGCTACGTCCATGATTTCGAAGCGATAACCCCTCTTTTATCATTGAATTTCGTCTCTTGTTCATTCTTCTTTTCCTCGCCCCCTTCCTTGACGCCACTCAAATGACCATCCTCTTCCCTGACCTAAATGGGAGCCCCCATTGTCTGTCACACGTTGCTCCTACGGAGCATCCAATGACGATCAGAAGAGCACACTAAACCAAGACGCTCTGCCGTGATTTATTGCAGCGTCTTTAATGGGTGACTCTATTAAAAGCGCACATAGATCACTTGATCATCATTCATTCGTCTTTTGTTTCTTTCCCTGTACGAAATAGATAGACCGGGTTCGGGTTACTGTTTAGACATGCTAGATTTGGCCATAATTTTTCTTTGTGCTGTTTCTCTTTTCCCAATACATTCTTCCTTTTAGCTTTCTCTGTTTTTTGCTTCCTATTCATCCTCTGATAATTTGGGTCTTATTCTCTTCTATATATTTCGTTTCACTCCGAAAATGGGTTTGTTCGATTGTACACTCTGCTGACTTGTATTGGTACTGGTATTTGTATGCTTATTGGCGGGTTATTGGTCACATTAAAGCTAAATTGTTTGTATCATCATATATGGATTCTCTCTCTTTATCTCGTATATTCGGAATTTCACGTCTCAAGTACGATATTCATCAGGCTGTTCTCCCTACAGACACGTTTGACTGTAGGCATACGTGGAGTAGCATCCAATACTACAACTGAGCAGCAACCGATTGAAGCTAGGGTCATCACGGGACCTATGATGGATAATGAGTTTCTATTGAATAAGAGAATCCCGGAAGATGGAGCCCGTCATGCTAACGCCTATCCTAACTATCCTATTACAGGATTACTTAACTATAACAAAACATGTTCTGTTACGTATGATACACAGGTGAAAGGGAGACATAGGATGTGTCAGTGAGTGTGGGAGAAAAGTAATGTATACGCTTGCTGTTTCATATGATATAGGTCAAGAGGTATAAAGCAGAGCTGAGAGATATCGCCGACCTTTTCAGACAAAAAGATGGGGAATAGACGAAAGAAAAGAAAGATGAGAAAGAAAGTCTAATCGATTAATAGGTAGGCCGCTAGGTCGATAAGTAGATTTATTATTCTTCAGAACAGATTCCAGCCACGGTTCCTCTGTTCCCGGTTACCTACAGGACGATCTGAGTTCCTGTTTTTCCTTTCGCGTCCGTCGAGTTGACGGATACTTTCGATCTTCTGGAGGGCTAATTCAAGAAGTTCCTTCTTCCTGATCACGTCCAGGTGGTTCCGGATGCGCGGGTCTTCGCGGGCGAATCGCTCGACTTCTGCGTCGGATAGGTGGCGGCCTAGACGCATGTCGAGCTCGCGGGGGAAGTTGTAGTAAAATTCGGAGAGGAGCTCAACGTTGAGGAAGAGGACGGCCGTTGAGGTGAGCTTGTCGGCGACAACGTCGAGGAAGACCTCCGGGCAGTAGTATTTGTTCTTTTTGGAGGAGCATTGCTTAGAGCGAACAGCGAGGAGCCGCATTTTAATTAGGTCAGCTCGGTCACGGAGGAAGACGCTCTCGCGGCCTGTCTTTTTGTTAGATTCGATACCATGTTGACAAGTAGGATAGAATCGACATACCTCGGGCCAGCAAGGCGGAGCTAAATCCACCCGCACCGCCAGCGCCGTCGCCTTCCAGGAATACCTCGCCCTTCCGCACCTTGTCGATGAAGGACATGACGTCCTTCAGCTTGCGCCGTCCGATGGAGTCTTCAAGGCGCTTGAAGGCCGTCTCGCACGCTCTGAGTTCCTCCTTGAGGACTTTGCTGACATTTTCCCTTCCCTTGGCCCATTCCGGGTCCTCGACTTCAATCTCGAACTTGAACGGCTTGATGCAATTTTCAACTTGATCACTGGTGCTGAAGAATCGGTCGTTCAAGATACTATTGCATGCATCGACGATCTGCTTCTGAGCATATGGATGCGTGGCAAATGTGGAGTTGGCGATTAGGCGATCGACGTGGGATTGGATCGCGTTGGCGACAACTGTGGTGGCAAGTCGACCAATTCCCAGCTTCGTCAGGGAAGATGTTGAAGCATCGAGTTTGCGGTGCCAGTACAGTGACTCCGGGTCAGCTTTGGCAAGGTCACTGAGCGGATCCAATTCTGGTAGCGGAGCGGATAGATCTTCTATCGGCTTATTCCAATATCTTTGCGCCAGGATGTCCATTACCCGCTGATCAAGCTCGTTCTTCAGCATTTCACGGACCTGAGGGCGACCGAAGCTTTCGGCAAACGCCTTGAAAGAGTGCTTGAAGCTGTCCAAGCTCTCTGCAAGATAAGACTCTGCACTCAGAGGACGATCGTTGTACTGAACCTTGAACTCATAGGTTGCCTCCTCAAGTTCTTGACTGATTGCATCCCTAGTACCCGCTAGGCTTGATGCCATCGTCTGCTCGAGAACATGCATGAGCTTCGTGCGCAAAGTAGAAACGCCGACAGAAACGTCCGATTGTGATCCGAACTCCGACGGGTGAGCAGAGAAATAGGCGTGTTCGTTCTTCATGATGGCTCCAGTGATATTTCCGCTGCCCCTGGAGAAAAGCGCTGTTGTTTGAGGAATCCGGCTAACGACACCGACGTAGCCCAGGCGGAGAGGGTACTTTTTATCGGAGAGAACGTTGTAACCACGCTCGGGGTCAACAAGGTCCATCTTCGTTATAACACCGATTGTCCGTTCTCCTCTAGGGTCTACCCTGCGGCTGGCTCTGAGAGCAGTGGAGTTGGCCAGGTCAACGTCTGCCGCGGAAATGGCGAGGATTACATTCGGTGCTTGGATGTACTTGTCGCAGAGATCGGAGATCTTCTGTTTCAACTCTGGGGGTTGGTCATGTCCAGCAACTTGGATGTAGCCTGGAAGGTCGATGAGAGAGAGGTCAGGAACGTGAGGAGAGTAGATGGAAAGCTGGATAGGGTCATCGGAAACACAGTCCCTCTCTGGAACGGCCAAATTCAAATCCGTCAGAGTCCGCTGAATCTGAGAGAAGTCGGTGATTTTCCCTAACCCGAGAGCCGGAAACTCTCCATATTCAGCTTGCGCATTTGGTGTGTTGACCAGAGTCAGCTCGATCGGTCGCCGGGTGACCATGTTAGTGCCCTTCGGAAGGAATTCATGTCCGACAATAGCTTCCAAAACTGAGCTCTTGCCCGAAGACTGAGACCCAATAACCACAATTGACGGGAGCGTCAGGGTATTAGACTGGCCGACGGTCTGCAGTATGTTTCTGATCTCGATCATCTTCCGTGTAAGAAGCATCATCTGGTCATCTTCCGCAATCTTCCTTTCTGAACGGGTGTCCTCCTCATTAGACTCATCGTAACCGAAAGCTCCGGCAGTAGTAGCTCCAGCTGCCGCGGCACCGAGACGGCTCTCCTTCGGGCGTTTACCTCCAGGGCCACCATTGTCGGACTGCGACTCTTCGTTTGGGTTTATAAAATTCTGCAACCATTCCGGAAGTTCCACGGCATCCGTGGTTCTTTGCCATCCGCGTTGTGTCTGTTCGGCAATGCCCTGAATTTCCGTGAACAAGCTCGAGGCTGCATCTCCCGCCGTTTCCCCCGCACGTTTAAAAAGATCGATAGCGTAATTTCCTGCCTCTGAACGACGCAACCATTCGTTAATCAGCTATCAGCAAAGACGGGTCGCGAATCGAATACGTACGTGTGGCTTGGTACTGGAAATAAGCTAGCCCCGCTACCGTAGCACCCCCAAGCATAGCCGGCAGCCGTATCAGCTTGATAGCCAGTTTAGGGAGTATCCGGTGAAAGGAGATTGCCCGCACAGCAGGCACATTATTGTGAATCGCGTTTGCACCTACCGGCCAGGCCCGTCCACGTAGTGCGGCGCTGCCATCGGAGCGAAGAAGACCGCCGGTCCTGGCCGCAGCATTATGAACATGGCGGGCCAGAAGACCGGTCCGCAACAGCGGAACAAGACGATGGGAGAGAATTCTCCCGCTCATGATTTCTGAAATCACATACACATCAAGAGAGTTGGGAGAAGGAGGTTAGGCATTTCCGAGGCCAAAAGTCACGGTTGGTAGTACCTTCGGGATGGTAGGTAGCTTGCGGGAGGGAAGGAAAGCAAGAAGGAGGCGGCGGAGATGATCAACCAAACCACAAAATAATAAAGCAGTCAGTCATTCGATAATCGCGGCTTTCCCGCTGCGGGTCTCGTGACCTGCGCCCGATGGCCGCTTCGCTGGCCGTATCGGGACCGGTGTGAGTCACGTGTGGAGAATGTCGCCATTTCGATAGATCCAGATAACAACTATTTTCCGGAGGTCTGAGTTATTTCCGCTTCATTCGAAAGAGTCGAAGGTTCTGCAGGCTAGTTGGACCCAGCAGATATATATATTGGGCTGGGTTTTGTGTTGCCCAATCCATCCTGAGCATTCAGCTGCGCCGTTGTCGGATCGAATTGTGACTGGAGACTGGAGCTGCGCCCTGAAGCAACTACTACTAGTTTTAGCGTCTTCAGCTGAATCGGGCTTTGCACTCTACAAACACTTTTAAAGAAGAAGGTGTCCTCAGGGAGAGATTCCTGGACTGTATTTTCTTGTCAAGCTATACTCTCCGTATAATTGCCGAATATGTGTCGTCTCCTGGTATGTAAGCCCGTTCTGACCATCCACGTCATACAGCCAGCCTGAACTGACCGCTTGTCGCCAGGTATACAAAGGCAGGCATGAGATTCGTCTCAGCAAGCTAGTCACGGAGCCAAGCCATTCCATCCTCACCCAGTCCTACGACTCCCGTTTAAGACTAGTAAGTCCATCATCATCATCATCATCATCCTCTGTAGTGTTCAAGTAAAGGACCATACTGCCCGGGAACCGTCTTGCCCCCTATCCCAGACCAACAGCCAAAACTAACCCCATATACAGGACAACCGCCGCCCCGTCAACGGCGATGGCTTCGGTGTAGGCTTTTACACGGACCCCAAACTAGGTCCAGAGCCATGCATCTTCACATCGACGCTCCCAGCCTGGAATTGCGAGAACTTAGAGCGCCTAGCTTCTAAGACATGCTCGAATCTAATCTTCGCGCACGTGCGCGCAACCACAGAGGGAACCCTCTCCGACACGAACTGCCACCCTTTCCAGCATAGCACGCTGATGTGGATGCACAACGGCAACGTCGGCGGCTGGCAGTACATCAAGCGGCCGCTGGCCGACTCGCTCGCAGACAAATGGTTCCTCGGCGTCAAGGGTGGGACGGATAGCGAGTGGGCATTCGCGCTATTCCTTGACCTTCTCGAGAAAGAAGGTGTGGACCCTAGCTCTGATCCCGGCCCGGGAGGGTTCGGACAAGCGCTGCTGCGTCGGGTGATGGTGAAGACGATTGCCAAGATCAATGAGTTCATTCGCGACATTCCCAAGAGACATAATGTGTCGAATGTGGAGACTCGCAGTTTGCTCAACTTTGCTGTTACGGATGGGCAGACGGTTATCTGTACGAGGTATATCAGTAGTAAGACGGATGAACCGGCTAGTTTGTACTTTTCGTCCGGGACGAAATGGGTGGAGGGGAAGGATAAGGGACATTTCAAGATGGAGAGGCATGATAAGGGAGCTGATATCGTGCTTGTGGCTAGTGAGCCGATTACATTTGAGAGACGTGAGTGTTTTGCATTGTTCCTACGGAAAAGAGAGACATATACTAACTGACTTGCTTTAGACAACTGGGTCTCCGTCCCTGCTAACTCCATCGTCACCATCCACAAGCAAACCGTCCTGCTACATCCCATCATGGATGAGTTCTACGTCGAGGACCTGAACCAGGACCGCTCCTCCTGCTACGCCGTGTCCAAGGGCCTCGTTAGCACAGCCCCTGGGACAACAGTGCAGCCCCGTGATGCAGGGGCTGTTGACACCAATGCCGGTGCTATCCATGGCAATGGGTCTGCGCTGGATTCGCAGCAAATCAATCTCGCAAACAAGTGCGCTTTATCACATTGATAGAACGATTTGACCGCTTCAACGCGTGCGACAGTGTTTAGACAGGGGGAGTTACGGGCTTGGAGTTTGGGGATCTGGGTGTTCTTTACATTTTCGGGCACATTATCAAACATCTTTTGTAATCGATCTACTACTTATTCAGCTCATTCTTCATCTGTATGCAATACTATTATTAGTACGGTCAGGTTGCCCCCTAACCTAACCGGTGAACTAGTATGAAACATTGTCGATATCGAGACTCAAACTCCATCCCGACCCGCTAAGCCATATATACACAGAAATGAAATCGAATGGAAACAAAGAGGGTAAAAAAGTAAAAAAAGAAAAAAAGAAGAGATGCGACCTGCACCTCCCCACCGAGGTCATGCAAAACAAGAAGATTCGTTGGAGAAAGAGAAGATATCATATATCCTCCCCAGATATATTAGCATGCTTGAAATACTTCATCCCCACCCAAGCAACAACGACCCAAACCCACGACATAACGGCCGTCAACACAATCAATGCAGGATAATACCCCACAATGGGTAACGTAGGGTCATCCTCCAGCTCTGGAGGGGCATATGGCGTCTCTCCGACGTCCCACGCCCAGCTCCAAACACCGAAGCAACTTCCCATTCCGACAACAAACACCAGCCACGTCACAATCAGTATTATCCACCCCCACCATTCTGTCTCCGAATAGTCCCATACCATCTCCGAGGTGCTGACAATATCGGCGGAGTGAGTTGCCAGGGGCGATTTGGCGCGGTGAAGTGGTCGATAGGCCGTCGAGTTGGCTTGTAAGGCATAGTATGAGTCGGAGCTGGACGAAGCGGTTGGGAGGTGGAGGCCGGTGGTGGTTGTTGCGGCGGCAGCGGCGGCGGCAGCAGCAGCGGCGATAGCGCTGTTTGATGTATTGGGGTGAGGGAAGGGTATGATATCTTCGTCGTCGGTGGTCATCTCATCGCCGAGGATGCTTTCTTTGGATTGATTTTGCTGACGATGCGAGGGAGCGGCTGCATTTCGGGTTCGCTGGGGTGCGTCCATAAGGGTCCACGTAGAAGTATTTCCTCCATGATCGGGGTGACCTGAACTGCTTCGCTGGGGAATGGTCTCATTATCGGGAGAGGTTAGATCGGTGAAGGAGCGTAATTGCGAATCGGAAGGAGGAAGAGGGGACGATGATGATCCTCCTGGTAGGGATGGTTGTCCGTCGGGATTGACATCGTCTCCACGCAGCAAGTCCACCGATGGCCTAGGAAGTTTCTTGTCTCGATATTCGAACCGGGTGCCCAGCAAGGCGGTCTTTCGTAGGGAGCCCCTTCTCCTGCGCGTTCTTCGGTGCTGTTGAATCGCATTCGACATTGCCCTTCCACCTCGCAAGCCGGAGCCGAAATCGCTGCTGTCGTCTCGCTCTATGCCCGAATGGCTTCGTTCTGGGGCGTTCTGAGTCGCTTGGATCATTCGCAGAAATGAGAGGCGCGAAAGTAATGAGCCGGACGAGCTGCGCTTGTGGCCGCTGCTCGCGCTCCCCGAGCGCACCCGCCTCGAGAGCTGATCATTGTTGTCCAGCGAGAGTGCCGCACCTTTGCCGTCGCTTGCATCTTCCATTGGCGCAAGCTGGGCGCGACTAGCTGGCGGTTAGCACGCCCACATCCAAAACAGGAGGTTGAAAGAGTCGTCAGGGCTTCTCATGAGCAGCGGCCAGGTCGGGGACGGGGTGAAGGGGGGAAAGGATAAGCAAGTGGTGGGTGGGCATCGGCGGCCAAGAAAGGGTCCAGGCGGTCACTCGAGAAATTCCCGGTCCCATTCTCCACCTCCCAACTCTATAAGGAGAGAGAATTTATCCGCAGCCACGGAGCGGCTGTGTTGGTATTAATAGAAATCGATGGGCCTCGACTTTGGCACGGTAGAAATAAAGTACAATATTATCGTACTGATTCCCCCCTCTGACACATTAGCTACTTCTACTGAAATAATAGAGAAGATTTCTTTGCCTTTTACTTCAATAGTGGCCATGCACTAGTATCCTGGTATAAGGCATCCAAGAGCAAGCCTCTTGGGGTTCACTAACAAAATAGGTATAACATCCGAAACGCCAGTAGCAGGGTGTGATCAAGGAGATTGGAAGATCACGCTCAGAATATCTGGTAACACAAAGACGAGGCTCAAGTACGGGGGAAAAGCGTGAAAACCGCCAAACATCACACACTAATCGATAGGAGATCAATATTCATTTGTCAAGAATTGGCCAAAGAAACGGGAGGAACATGGCTTCTCGATCATTGGAATGAAAGAAAGAGTGCGCACAGCCATCTGAGCATCAGGGCTCCTGTGCGCAGGCAGAAACAGATATAGAGCTCTTTGGCAAGCCACTCATACATACTTAACGAAATACGATACAAACTGGGAGAGGTGATAATTTGGACAATAGACCAAAGACAGGGCTCGAGAATAGCATGATAACAGAAAATACTTTTGGTTTATTCCGCAGAACGCTTGAACGGGAAGCCCAAGAAGCTTAGTAGCCTTTGATCAAAGTCACGCACATTCGTTCAAAGAAAAGAGCATATGAAAAGTTTGACTCAACAAAGCGGATTTGGGGTATTGGGTGTACGATAACACACAAATTTCATTTCAAAAGGAAGAGTTTGAGAATGGGAGATGCGCTTAGAAATCCACTTAGTCGGGGCTGTCATAAAGAGAAGAAAGTGAAAATGAAAAGGAAAGGAAGAGAGAACGGCGAGTGAGAAGATTAAAAAAAAGGGGTGGAAGGGAAAAAAAAGAACACTTCCGCTTGTCGCTGTTGCGGCTGCCAGCAGCGATACTACAATGTCCGTGCTGGCTGGCATGCAGTCAGGATCGTTGATCAACGGCTACGCTTGGTAGCCGCCGAAACCATTTCCAAAGTTGGCGTTGTTGGGCTGGTTCCAGCCGGAAGTAGGCGTGGCTTGACCGCGGCCATAGCCAGCATTACCAGGGACCTGGCCATAACCTTGGCCTGCCATGCCGGACTGGTCCCAACCTCTTTGGGTCGGAGTAGGGCCTGTAGTTGAACACATTAGCGAAAAGGCGCAGAATCTTGACAATAGAAGAGAGGTACCTTGAGGAGTCATGGGAGCGCCCGGACCGCCGTACTGGGGAAAGTACGGGGCTGGGGTGGAATTAAACCCCGAGTTGCTCTGCTGACCAGAGAAGTTGTCGAACTGGCCGGTAGGAGGACGGTCCTTGCCCCACTGTGACAGTTAGCAAGGGAAACATTTTAGAAGAGGCATGGGGGAATGCTCAAAACATACGCTGCACTTGAGGGGACGACCATTGACGTTGTAGCCGTTCAACTGGCAAATGGCCATGGCGGCATTCTCATGCGTGTCCATTTTGATAAACGCGAATCCACGGTCGGCCTGCAGACGGGTCTCGATCACGTAGCCGAAGTTCTGGAAGAGTGGGACGAGATCGGTCTGCGTGGTGTAAGGGGTCAAGTTACCCACATAGCACGTGGTCTGCCACTGTGGGGTTTGCTGGACGACCATGTCGTAGCTCTGGATGCCGTGGGTAGGGAAATGGTGATGACCGAAGGCCGTGGTCGGCGTCATCCCCATGGCGGCCATGGCCTGCTGCTGGGAAATGGAAGGCTGACCCTTTTGGTTGGCCCAGTTGCAACGAATAGCGCGGGAGCCGAGCCACTCCCCATCCATAGAACTCAGAGCCTTGTCGGCGTCAGAGCGCTCGCGGAAAGCAACAAAGCCATAGCCACGGGACCGGCCAGTCTTCATATCCCACATAACACGAGCCTCGGATACCGAGCCAAAGGCCGAGAAAGCCTGGAGAAGCACCTCATCGTTGACTTCATTGCTCAGATCTCCGACGAAAATGTGGAAGTGGTTAGACGTATCCTCCTTGTTTGTGCTGTTAGACTGGTAGGCCCAGTTCACACGAATTTCCTGCAGAGATCGTCAGAAGCAGTCCGATATTATGCATATGTACGTGGGCTTGCATACCGACTGGTGGATGCGACGTCCGTTGAGCGTCTGCATGGCCCTCTCGGCGGCGCCCGGGTCGTCGAATTCGACGAAGCCGTAGTTGTATCCTTTACTGTTGAACTTCTGTAACAATTAGCATGAGGAGGGGAGTTATGCAAGATATGAGGTGCTCCGCAGCAGCTGCAGCAGTAAAGTAAAACTTACGTTCTTATCCGGAATGATCTTGACACTGACGACATGGCCAGTCGTTTCAAAGATTTGCTTCAAGATATCCTCAGTCACCCGAGGGTCGAGGCCACCGACATACAGAGCCCTCTTGTTTGGTTCAGGGGCAGCGCGGCGTACGAAACCACCAGCGCTGGTCGGGGACATCATGTTTCCGGACATGGGAGAGGTAATGGCGGTCGGGATGGGGTTGGTGTTCTGAGGAATCACCACAGGCGGGCGGNGAGGCGGCGGCATGTGGGAAGGATTAGCTTGACCATTGCCCTGAGACGCATCGTACTGCTGGTTGGGAGCAGCAGCAGAGGTTTGGGGGGGAGGAGGGAGGGTCGAAGAGGTAGAGGCGGCAACGTTGTCGGCCATTGTTGAGAGAGGTCACGAGATGCAAATTTACAGAAGAACCGATCGGGTCAAACGAGCACAAATTGCCAGATGGAAAAGGACGAAGAAAGCGTTTGACGGGACAGCAGGAGGATGAGATGCAATCTTTGATGACGGGACGATGCAGGCGTTACGCAGTCAAAATTAGAGTAGGCGAAGGCGGAAAACGACGCGGGGATCGAAACACCCAGGTCAAGATGGAAACTGGCAAAAGCGCTAAACTAGATCATACAATGGGGACCACGATACGGGCGGTAGCTAGAGCGGACGATCGCCGTCAAGAAAACGACGCTGGAATGCTTCGAGAGGCTGGGAAGATTGCACGGTGAGGTGCTGGAGAAGCGGGCGACTCAAAACACAACGGGAGGTTGTCGTTTTCTCAACCAGCCCCAACAAGTGAGCGAGGTGGCAGCAGCAGCAAAAGAGCTTCAGATTCGGGCAACCGAAGCCGGGACGGAGGTGTGTTTGAGGCAAACGCAACGGTGGAACAAGAAGACGGAGGGAAATAGAAAAAGAGCAAAGATGAAAGGAAAGGGAAAGAAAAACAAAGGGAAGAGAAAACAGATGCACACGGGCTCACGAGCTCGACAAACACCTGGATGAGAGAGGATGGAGAGAAGAATGGAGGGAAGAAGAAGAAGGAAATGGGGAAAGGAAACAGGGGAAGAAAAGCTGCGATGATCTGACTTGACGGGAAGTTTGACTGGAGAGCAGAACGAGGAGTTTGGATGGTCAAGAGCCGCTCCGGGTGGGGGGCGCGCTAGCCCCTCTTGCGTTAGTCCTCCCTTGACGGGCCTCGTCTTTGTCCCAGCAAAGGCGCTTATTCTCCATCATTTGCTTCTTCTTCTCCTCCTCCTCCTCTTTCCCTTCCCTCCCGCCTGATCTGTTCACCTGCCCTCACGTTGGACAAGCTCTTGTCGCGTCCTTGCTATTTTTGTGTTCGCTGGCTTGGGCAGTCTTTGCGCGACTTCCCTGCGCTTCTTGCAATCCCTCCCCCTTTCCCTAACTGCCTGTAACAGCTCTTCTGCTCCAATTGGTTTTCAGGTACTACCGTCAAAGAACCCGGCACCCGCTCTCACGGACCTTCTGAAACCGTCCATTCACATCTAACCGCGTACCACTGGCTCTCATCGCTTTTTGATACTGCTAGTGAAGGATCTTTCTTTTCGAATTTTAGTGTCAATCACGACCAATCGGACAGCCGACGGGTCGTAAAAACCCGCCTGTCTATCACTGTACTACTTTTATAGCCATGGCAGCAACAAATTTCTCAAATCCGGACTCGCTTGACGTTTTGACGTCAATGGTCAACCAAACGGTACTTCTTTATCATAATAGCCCCCCTGCAGTGCAAAAGCCCATGTTCTGACTAACTCCCAATAGCTTATAGAGACCGGCCGCTTTTTCAAAACCGGGGGTTCCATGCAGTCCAGGGCCCAACTCAAGCGGTCAATTCCCACTGCCCATGAAAAATTCCAGAGTGCACTAGATAATTTATCGGAGCAAATAGTAAGCTAGCAGCAGCTTCAAGATTTTGCGACCTGTGCTTACCATCGTCAGTTTATTGCCAAAGCTTTCCTTGAACGAGACTACGAGGCAGTCCAAGCCAAGAAAGCCGTCCTTCAGCCCGTTGAAGATGTTGTTATGAATGAATCGAACGTTAAAGTTGAATCAGAGTCGACATCACAGCCTTCTGAACAACCAGTGACCGACGCAGACACCGTCCAGCCTAAGACGGAGCCAGCTGACGATACTCTTGCTCCGAAGCCCCAGGCCGATGCAAATGCTAGCCAACCAAGCGATCAGCCCGTCAAAGTAGAGAAGCCCGAGGAAGATGCCGCTGCTGTGCCTGCAGCACAGCCCGTTTCTGCGTCAGGCGATTTCAACTTCGATTCCATGCTAGCCGATAATTCTGGGACTAACGATTTCGACCTGAACTTGGACTTTGGAGATGATGGCGTGGGAAATGACAGTTTCTTGTCAGGCTCTAATCTAGCTAATGCCACCAGCACTACCAACAATGGCAACGGGGGTGAACCCAATCAGTCAAGCAATGCTCCAACGGCTTTGCCTGGTACTGAGAACACCCCCGTTCCCGCACCGATGGGAGGGGATGCATTCGATCTTGAACTACAAAAAGCCGAAGCATTCACTACCCAGGGGGATAGCTCAGGGGAGCAGCCGTTTGATGGACAAGGTGGCAGTAACATGGAAGATGTCATGGCACCAGGAGAATCTAGCTTCGACGATCTGTTTATGGAAAACGATAATTTCGGGGGGGATGGAGCTGGAGACGCTAGCTTACTAGATGGGGATGGGTTGGTCAACATCAACGACCTGGATGACAGCTGGTTCACTTGATATCCCCCGCATGAACGTTGCTGGAGAGATGGATCAGCCCCCTTCGCACGGATAGACAAAAAGCAAACAGCTATATGCTAGTCGGGCGATAACATTCCAAGTGGGATGACGAATGTCTAGAACCATAACATCATCAATGAAGGCGACTGCTTCCTTCTACAATGCAACTTCAGTGTCATCCTCCATCACTGATGAGACACCCCTCTAGAGTGGTCAATGCAGTCAATCCGATGCCTCGCCGGAGGGAGCATTCCCATTTCTACGATTACCGAGCCGCCAATCGGCAGATCAGACGATCCACTCTGTAAGGGGGATGGGTATCGGTACCTACCTGGCAACGGAATGACGCAAGGCACTCCGAAAGTGGAGGAATGTACGGACCGGGGCACGGCGGAGCTTATCTCAGTCGGCAAACTGACGTGAAGGCGTTTTCAACTTTAAGCCCGATTAGCTCTTCTGTGTGCAAGTGCTCGTCCGGCTTGGCTTCATTGCAGCTAAGCTGTTTCCTGCTAGTTCGGCCTCGGGATAACTACTGACTGGGTCCTACGAGGGGGGTACAGTCCCAATAGTTTGGCACGGCAATGATTCTCGTTACACAGATAGTATGGGGTTCGTGTCTGGCCCAACTTTAGCCCCAAAACGACATGAATTAATCGGCTACTTTCCTGAGATTTTCAGAACAGAAGACAACGATCTACATTATGATGCTGCCTATGGGTAAATAGTAGTCCGTATGTACAAGTAAACACAGAGGAATATGCTGAAGTCAACGTAAAGTCAGGGTTACCCTGTGATGATGTCATCCCTGTGATAATGGACTTGTGTGGAGAACATCATGGGAAGCCGGTGTTGATGATCGAGATCGTCTCCAGACTGTCAGAGTGTGGTAAGCTGAAGGCCCGGAAGGTTTCGCGCTGACTAAGAGCAGGTGAAATTGTCCGGACTATCCACTACTAATTCATAGTAACCTCGATCAACGGTGTGGGCTGACATGTCGATTGAGGCTAACAAAGCCTTCCGAAGAATCTGCAAAATTCTGCGGTATATCCGTGCCTTGCCGGTCTAAGCGATTGACTACTTGGAACAATAGATATTGCAAGGCATTGATCCGGACAAGACTCGGAACTACAGGTGGCGGCGGCCATAAACGAGGGTGACGGCGAAGGCGACTGTGGAACCGTTCCCGGGATCAGGCCATGGATCTAGAATTAGACTTCTGCATCCAATTCTTCAAGTCGGAACGAGAAGTCGGGAGTGGTTTTTGGCGACCCGACGGAAGCCTGAGGGGAAAGTTGTTTTGTGATCGTACTGAATTGTGAGGCGATAGGGGAAGAAATCCACCAGATGGAAGAGGGGAGAAAAAGGTATGCCCCATCCCCCAGGCAAGCCAGGCAAGGCCAGGTCAGCCGGGAAAGGCACACCAAGCCTCAAACTACCCAGAGATCAGTCAAAATCCTTCCCGTTCGCGCCCCGATGATATCACCAGCACGGCCAAGGATCCCCGCATTGACAACGAAACGCGGCAGCCTCGCACGAAGCTCTGGGATTGTCACGAACTGTGTCCCGGTGGATCTGACCGCCTCATATCCCGGTCTTTTTTACTGGGAGTTAGATTTTCAAACTTGACTTCTGGAGATGGAGGGGTGTGTATGTATGAAGTCAAGGGAACAACCGGCTATCATCCTGATGATCCTGAACGAAAGGATAGACAATCTTATGACCGAACTTGCTTGGTCTCCAGGCTGTGCCGGAATACCCGCCCTCTAAAGCCTCAGAGTGCGTTAATTCGGCCCCCGGGCACAGCAGATCAGACGTCACTCTTTTCAGTCATGGCCGAGGCCTGGGCCCCCCTCTTTTCACGCTAACGATTCAGCTAGAGGGACAAAGTACCATCGAAGATATCTTTAGTCTAGGGTGTTCTTTTCCCTCGTACCTGGACGCGAACCGCACCACTGCCCCGTTTTCTATCACATGGAAAAGATGGGGGAGGGAAGGTAGCGAGACATACCGTAACCACACCATCAGTTCAAGACTACTACACAGAAAGTGCACTTGAGGAGAATAATATCCAGTAGCAAACATGTGCTAGGATTCGGTTCACACATCGTAAATCAGTATCGGGTCCGACGGACTGACAAAGCGGATTGAGGCCAGACCTCCATTGTAGATAACCGGAGTGGAATAGCTCGAGTAGTAGTTTACCAACGCTGGTGGTCCCCTTTCCATGGCGCCCATGTTCGTGCGGAAAGTCTGACCGCGGGTGGAAAAAGATTCAAGGACAGTCGGTCCCAGGTGGTTCAGCGAGGAGAATCGCATTCATTGGAGAGAATCGAAGGCAACTTGCGGATCACCGGATATGACTGAACCTACCGACTTTCCCCCTCCATCCGCGTCATCATCTCTTCTTGTCCTGCTCCAGCCTGGTTCAAGTAGTAGTCCTTTTCCCTTTTCTCCCCCCGCCTTGTCTTGCATTTAAGTATCTTGTGCCCAAGGAACTATATCCGCACCGCCTCATTCTTGTCCGTGTCTGTGTTGTCATTGATGTCAATGCTGCCCTTTCGCATGACATCCCCCCCCCCCCCCAAGTCGATGATTGACTCTCTCTTTTTTCGCCCCAACTAGATACTTACTGCTCCTCACACGCCCTACCCCCCAGACATATCCCATTTGGGTCATTCGGTGTTTTGGCTTTCCCCCCGCATCATCGACCAATCTGGCCTGCTTGACGCTACTGAAAACGGTGATCCCTTCCTTCGCGTTTGAACGCTTGAATACTAGGGACTTTACTTTTCTGCTGCGCCGCGGTGGACGTGCTGCTCCTTGCGCCGTCGATCATCTCCCAAACTCAGAAAAGATCCCAACCCCAAAAGAGGCAAAGCAGGAAAAAATAAAAAATAAATAAAAATTGATCTTAGGGAAGAGAAAAAGAAAAGAAAAAAGGAAAGAACGCTACGAAATTAAGGACAGGAAACTGTGACGCCGTCCCAAGGAAAATTCCACTGGTCGCACGACTCGCTGCAGCTGGGACTGTGCGTAAGAGTCAACCTGAACTGAATATACTTCCCCAAGCCCAGTCTTCTACTTTCTCCATTTCGGTAAGTCGTCGATTCATCCCAAAACGTGCTTGCTTCTTTACTGCTTTACTTTTTTCTAATTTTCCCTTTTCCCTTCCTTTTACCCTTTGGCCCTGCTGCATTCCTTTCTTCCCTTCCTCTTTTTCTCTTTCTATCCTTCTCCTTTCTTCTATCTTCCTTTATTACTCTTCATCTTCTACCTTGCGTCTCCCTTGGTGACATCCCTCGCAATCCCGTGTAATCTCTCCCCTCTATACATCAGCATACTACATCCATCTTGGGTACCTCACCTGCGCCTCTCTATATCCGTCTTACCCGTGGTTGAAAATCAGCCTATCCGGACATCCGGCAGTCATCTTTTGCCTTTCCTCTTTTTCCCTTAGGGTCTTCATTGCGTCTGGCAAATAATGCTCTGCGATTGGTGCTTTTCACGATGACGACTCACATCTCCCATCTCGAACAGGATTTATCCGGTTCCGTGACCACTACAACTAGTGCCGTCTCCCACCTTTCCTGTGGCGCCCCCGATTCTGTGCCAATTTTTCACAGTCTCTTGAGGTTTCGTTCCGATCATCGTCGGTCTTTAGAAACTTCGAGTGTAGTTGGCGACACTGTTGCGGTCGAGCAAGTTCCACGGCCAGGCCATCGGCGGCGAGCGTCCATACTTAGCAAGCTGGCGGGTCCGCGGGAAAACGCAAAGCGATTCCTCCGCCTGGGGACCCCTATCCACTTGACTACTACCCTGACGCCACCCACTCCCTCAATGCCCGAAACACATCGCCCTCGTCCGGTGTCTGAGATCTTTCTGTCCCCCGATGATGCACAAATGCTTTCCAGCACGGGTTTGAGGACGGGCAGGCTGCGCTCCCACTCTTCGTCGACTGTGTCGGCGTCCCAGCCTTCCCCGATTTCGGCTCAACCGGCAATCCCGGCGGCGGATCCATCGGTGCCGTTTCCCACACTGCGCAATGAGAAGATCGTGGCGACCGGCAGTGGGATAACTGTTGGTGTTGCGCTCACCGAACCCGTTCTGTTTCTTCAGGGATATGATCATAATGATCCCAGCACTAAAAAGTCCGCCATCTTGCGCGGGCAGCTGCATCTTAAAATCACCAAGAGTGTCAAGGTCAAGAAGATCTCCATTTGTTTCCGCGGACATGCTCAGACCGATTGGCCGGATGGTATGCACCCACCCATTGTTCTTCCTCCAGGTGGCGTCATCACTAACGCTTTGTCTCATGTAGGCATTCCGCCCAAGAAAGTCCACTTCCACGACAAGAAAGACCTCGTCACACATGGCGTCATGTACTTCAACCATGGAGATACTGCGCTAATGCAGAACGACTACGGCGCGCACTTCTACCAGCACGCCAAACCGGTGACGTCGGTGACGGGCAAGGATGGGCCGACCACCAGCACTCGGGAGTTGCTCTCAAAGACCGGCTCGGCGACCTCGTTGGGCCAGAACGGCCAGCTCACGACCAAGGATCTGAAGCGACTGTCTTTGCAGTCCAATCATTCGCGCAGTTTCGGCAAGAATGACGCCCCGCCGCCCCCGGTTCACACTCAGCGCAACTACCGGTTGTTCCCTGTCGGTGATTATCTGTATAGCTTCGAGTTTCCCATCGATGGATCTCTCCCAGAGACGATCAAGACTGATCTGGGGTCTGTTCGGTACGATATCGAAGCGATCGTGGAACGGGCGGGTGCGTTCCGCCCCAACCTGCTGGGTACGTTGGAAGTGCCGGTCATCCGCACGCCGGCAGAGGGCTCGTTGGAGCAGGTCGAGCCGATCGCCATCTCGCGAAACTGGGAAGACCAACTGCATTATGACATTGTCATCTCGGGAAAGTCATTCCCTCTTGGATCGCAGGTTCCCATTGCGTTCAAATTGACGCCGTTGGCGAAGGTCGAGTGCCACCGCATCAAGGTGTATGTGACCGAAAACATTCAGCACTGGACTGCGGACAAGAGCGTCCATCGGTTTCAGCCAGCGAAGAAGGTGCTGCTTTTCGAGAAACGGGCGGACTCGGCCAGTACCAGTACCTATCCAGGAAGCTCAATGCGAGTGATGGCAGGTGGTGGTATCGACTGGGACCGTCGCGCGGCTGCTGCGAGAGGTGAAGAGATTGTCGATCGGAACCGCACCAACCTCCTTGGAAACCTCTCCAGCGACGCGGGGGTTGGCCCGACTGAGATGGAGTTCAACGTTCAGCTTCCCAGTTGCCAGGAGATGCGCAACCGGGATGAGTCCCAGCGACTGCATTTTGACACCACGTATGAAAACATCCAAATCAACCATTGGATCAAGGTATGTTCTCATCCTTAGCATTCGAATCGCTCGATATTAACGTGGAATAGATTGTACTGCGGCTGTCCAAGGTTGACGAAAGAGATTCGGGTAAGCGAAGACACTTCGAGATCTCGATCGACTCTCCATTCCACCTGCTTTCTTGCAAGGCTACACAAGCGAATATCTACCTACCAGCATACACCTCGCCCGACTCGGAGCCGCAGCCGCAGGCTCAGGAGTATGAATGTGGTTGTCCGGGGGCGCCGCCCGTCAACAGGAATGGCTCTCGGAACGGCTCCAGCCGGCAGTCACTGTCCTCTGACCGGGACGAGGTGCCACTCGGCGGCGCAGTTGCGAGAAGCTTCACCAATGGTTCCGGCGGGCTGGCTCGACCTCCCCAGGCGCACTTGGCGGATGAGCCAACCGATCGAAATCCTGCGCCGCGACCGATGCATCTTCTGCGGGCGCCATCATTTGCACCGCCCGCCTTTGAGGAAGTCCCGCCACCACCACCACTCGTGACGCCTCCCCCGGAGTATAACTCCATTGTTGGGGATAACGACAGAGAATCGGTGCTGCAGGACTACTTCTCACGGCTATCCTTTTACGAGGAACATGCCGACGATGATCGGGGCCGCGGACGAGTTGATGTGCCTCTGACGCCAGGAGGGCGTGTGAACCGCAGCATGGACGTCCCACGCGAGTGGGTGCGTCTGGAGGAGTCGGCCGTCTAAGATTGACGAGCCGCATTTACGACGCTTATGAGGATTGTACTTTTGTTTTAGAGGACGGTGGGAGTTTGTGATACAACCGGCGTTTGATCCTTCCGGAGCAACGTAGGCTGGCCTCCTATCTGATTTATCTGGTCTTGATTGGATATGGCGCCCGAGGAACAGGGATGTATTTGTGGCATTGTTTGAGCGATCTTCCTCGTTCCTCGTACTATATACATACTGTTTATATTATGTTTAGATACCAGCTGTAGCAGATACAGCAGATGCATGGATTGAGTTATACGTTCACTTCACTATTGGATTGATTCCCCTCCCTTGCGTAAAGTATAGTTCAATAACTCCTACCCATTGAAGCCAAATCAAACCTAGAGTGCAACAGCGGTGAATGCATCGAAGCAAGTGAGCAGTCGATAAGTAGATAGTTATAGAGAGTAAATATTGAACCCGCCCGTGGTGGCGCACCGCCCGCATAGAGCTGCCTCTTTCGGCCAATCGTGCGCTTATCCACCTCAAAGTATTTAAATTTGATTGACGCCATCATCACCTGCATTTATTGATCTGTACCACCACCTCGTGCTATTCCTTTTATTTCTCCCCATTCGACGACTAGAACGCATCATATATAATATCATATCAGCCACGTTCTAGTCCACACCGCTTTCGACTGAAACTTCCTATCTCCAGCGGGTTGAAGTTGTGACTGGCTATTAGCACAAAAGGGTTAGAGTTGCAGTGAGTACTACCATCGACAACTATAAGTATATAGATACCTAACAAATGAAAGGAAAATACGAGAGAAAGAAGAAAAGAGCAAAATGCCCATCAAAGTAACAGACCTCACCGAGGCAGATATTCCCGCCGCCATTGAGATCATTCAGACGGCATTTGCGGAAGATCCGTATTTCAAGTGGGTGTTTGATGCTGAGAATGTAAGTCACTCACAGATAAAACATACCCGAACGAGGTCGATTCTGAGCGTGTAGATGATGATAAAGAGAATTGCACCATGCTAACCAACTCTTCAACTTTCCCATCAACGCGGTCGGTTGGGGAGATACCAACCGACCGGTATGGGAATTACCTTTCATCTAAATGATATAGTTCAACAAACAACGGAATCACGATTCATTAGCCGTCCGATGTCGCTGGGGAATTAACAATGCCATCTTCCAGGTTGCCAAAGACATCAGCACCACCACAGAAGCAGGAAAAGAAGGGAATGAGAGAGTAGTCGGCGTCTCCTGCTGGCTCCCACCCCAACCCCCTCACATGCCCGAAACCTGGTACAGCTGGACGCAAAGCTGGCTACTCAGTTGGCGGCAGATGCTCAACAACGTGTGGCATTTCGGCCGGGGCGGACTGCGCACGAACCGGTACTGGATCTGGAAGGAGCGGCAGCATGAAGCGCAAAGCCAGATCTGGGATGATCCGAAAGGATACTATTTTTGCAACATAGTGGCAGTCCGCCCCGATTGTCAGGGTTTGGGGGTAGGGAGGAAGCTTTTCGAAGCGGTGACGGATCGGGCGGATCAAGAGGGCGTGAAGTGTTATTTGGAGAGTTCGAGGAATGTGCCCAATGTGCAGATTTATGAGAAGATGGGGTTTGAGATGAGGAAAGAGATGGAGTGTAGGGATGGGAGGGATGTTTGTATGGTGAGTTTCTTTTACTATCTATCTATATGGTAGTTTCTGTGGAGGGGGAGGAGGAGAAGGGAGGTGGAGGGTGAAACGGGGGTGTTGCATCAGATGGCTAACTTGCGGCAGCTCTATTGTATGGTTCGTGAACCAAAGTCCAAGTCGGAACAGTGAGGGGCGTTCGATCGATTCTAGAAACTAGATGGTTGGATGTACTTTGTAGCAGGTTTGTTTGAGGAGACAACAATGATACAACGGATATTGAAATAGATTCTATGAGTAGGCTATTCAATGATTAGATAGATTAGATATATCATTGGTCAGTTGATTGGAAAGCACGGACCAGTATTACTTACTCCTCCCACTGAAGGTAGCAGCATCCCTTGACTGCATTCATTGCCTTTATCCAGGTACCTCAAATGGAAGGCTAGCAGTCATCACTCCCTCATTATCAATCTACCACAACCCTCACCATGGACAACTCAACCCAAAAAACCCGCCAACGCATCCTTCACCAAATCGGCGTAATCTTTCCTATCCTCCCCCCCCCAGAAATCACCTCAAGCACAATCCGAATCCTCGGTGACATCCCAAACAGTATCCTAAACCCTAGCAATTACCTAGAATCCATACATCCCTTCATCTCAGCCACCGAGGAATCCCTCAAGAATCTTCACCCAAACAGCAAGACTCTTCTCATCGCCGCTAAAATCTACCGTGGGAAGCACTCCTACTTTATACTCGACCTCAACAATAGAGACTATGGCTATGAAACTGCCAATGAATGCAAGGCATTAATCCCTGTTTATGTCATTCGCTTATCGAAAAGACAACCTACCATCTATTTAAGACGGGTGTTGGATGAACCCATCGCGAAGATTTTTAGGAACATGCATAATCTCATGGTCAGGATCCGCTACCTTTGTTTGATAATCATTATGATGAGGATATGCAATACCCGAATCCGCGCAGGGCGGAATGGGAGTTTTGAGGTGGATGGGTTTGCGATCTTCTTCTGGGGAACCTTTGACGTGAATAGAGAATGGTGTTGTCTCATGCAGCTGTGTTGATGCCGGTGTCGTACATTTGTGAACTGCATCTTTTCATCCAGTATATGCAGTCCAGTGGGGAGTAGTCAAACTGACACCCTAAGGCATCCAGCCATATGCAGCATAGGAAGAAGGCCAAGGCCACGCATAACCATGGCACAATCACTCCGTACTGCGTTTGTAGCAGGTTTGTTTGAGCACATGGTGCGGCAGTGTGAGACGAACACCCAACACTTCGACGAGATCCAGTAGCAGTATTTATGCCTCGGAACCCAGCTAGCTTTGTGTCAAAAGGCAACGAATGTAGGCATGTGGCTGGATTTTCAGCAGACTTTAAATATGGAAACCCCGATATTGAGTGGACCATCAATGGGCCATTGAGAATTGATCATCTATATTGACCACGAGTCTATCATCTCCTCCTTGCAGTCCATATTCGGGTTTCTGCAGAAAGCAACAGCCCCTTATTTCCCTTCCTGGCCAAGACCCGGGGAAACGGATCCACGGGTGGGGGATCCACTTGGTGATTCCCATTCTTCGTATGCTGTAACGCAGTGCGCCCGTTGCCAAGTCTGTTTCTTCTTTGTTTGATGTATATATTTTGAGAGGAGATGTATTAAGAGGATACTAGTATATCTATGTATATTCTTTTAATAGTAATATCTCATATATATATCTGTATAATTATTGTAGAAGCACAGATAGAGTGATAAGTATGTGGATAACATCCGAGTCAGAACCCAATGATCCGCCGTTTCATAAACTACCGACTAGCCCAGTCGATCATCCAGGCCGGACAACAAAGTAAACTATCTGAACTCACTAACAACTGTGGTAAAGTTTCTAGGACTCGATAATGGAACCGCCTAGACCAACCCCCCTCTTCCCTCCGTCAGGGGGTTGGTTCAACGTTCAACGTAGACAAGTTCGTTCCCAAGCCGGTGTCTCGACTTGATTGCCCGTCAACTAGCTAGTGAGACTAATTAGGGTTGAATAATAAGCCGGGACGAGAATGCCGAAGATACTACCCTTTTTTTTTCTTCATCCTGGTTTCAGGAGAAAAGTATCTTTTACTTGTTTATACCAAGAATTAGACTAGACTAGTAGACTTAGAGGTGACCCTTTTTGTTGGTACTTTAGGGTGGGGGTGGATATATCAACTACTTTTTTCTTTCTTCTTCTTTTTTTCTTTCCCTTCGATGTGTTTTTGATTCGATTCTGTGCGCAGCTGGTCTGTGATATGATTACAATTATCATCTCTTTCTCTCGTCAATTTGTTCCAAAACTACGGACTATAATAATCGTTAACATTAATCAACTATAACAAATGTCGACATCTTCCAACAACCATGATGTTGTCTACCACGCCCATGAATATGACCCTCGCAGCGACTCAGCACCAACAGCGACAGAACTCACCATCCAGGCGAGGGTAGGTCTAGCTCTTGGTATACTAGGTATGAACCATCTGTAACCTCCACCCTATTGCCCTATCAAAATATTCTAACAACATTATCCATAATAATAATAGGAGCAATAATGCTCACCATAATCCTCACAACCCTCATCGTCCTCCGAATACAGCGCGGTCCAAGCATCACTCTCCGGACACTCTTTTCCCGAAAGCCCATTCCACCGAGGGAAGGAGACAGGGGGCGGTTATCATTATCGCCGTCTTCGAATATTCCTTGTTCTTCTTCATCAGATGAAGAATCTCAGCCACCGCCGGCATACACCCACACCCACCCGTTGTCAGAACCGATACCGGGAACCAAAGGAGATAGTATCGTCCAACAACCACAACAAGCACATCTACCCCCCTCCCTTCGAAAAGAACTCAATCTCCACATCGATACAAGCCATACACCTACTACTGCTATTGCTACTACGAAACCTAAACCAACACCCCTCAGGACAATGTCTGATACAGCGATCCTTAGATCATCATCATCTGAGAAAGATAAAGAGGCGCGTTCGACGTTAGAGGTGCAGATCCACCACCATAATCACCCGTATTACAATCGACTGAGAACGGGGAGCCCTAGGTCACCTGCAGGCAGCGGTAGTGGCAATCGATCAGACAGATTGTGTCCGCCGGACGAGTATGCAGTCCCGCCGGATAGTCCTGACGTGATTGTTTTGCCGTCGCCGAGGGAGTTGCAGAAGTTTAGGATTAATGTTTATCGATAGGATTATATGTTTAGTATGGCATGATGGGGATGGTTTTGGTGTGTTGGATTGTTGGGATGTGACTTGGGCTATGTATATGGTATTCATGTATGTTGATAATGATAATGATGATGAGTACTCATGGGATTTTCATCGGTGGTCTATGGCGTTTGGTGATGGAATTAGGGATCGAAATTGCTCAGTGTCATGGCTTAGTATATCAGCTCTGAAGTGACTGTCATTGACTCAGTTAGTAGTCTTATATCGAGAGATAAAATAGTATACTGGATACGTTCCGGTGTTTTGGTTCTTTCAACTACTAGTCTCCAGTCGGTTTGATGATTTCTGTAGAAAACTAGTAAGTAGTAGATCCGTGAGATACCATAATCTAGTCAAGTCATAGTATTCCCAGCACCCCAGAAATAAAGTCTCACGACGCTGGAGCTGAGTATCCAAGGAAGAGTATACCTCAGCTAAGACATTGCAAATATGAAAGAGTTACAATGAATATCATACGTGTACCTGAAAGGTCCATTCAATGACTTACCATCTCTAATCTACCCAGACACAATCAAAAAGTGAATACAGAGGACATTCTACTCCCCTTTGATTAATTACAATGAATAAGGATCAGTCTAGTACTACTACATACTACATATAACATATATGGGTATAGTGGATAGTATTGATTCCCTGTGTGTTGTGTTGGCTTGGCCTGAAACTGCGTAACATTCATACTTTATTCCAGCGGCTATGAACTTAGATCATTCCTCATAATGAATAAGGTAGCTAGATCTTCGGACAAATTTCCCAACGGCTGATCAGGACCGGGTATTTAGATTAAGCGGGTACCAATCAGGGATTTGAGATGAGGTGGTCATTCATTGTGAGGTTACACAGGATGATATCGAGTTAGTGGGTAGTGTTGGATCATCCATGTATGCTATGTTTCAGATTATTCATTGCTACTCACTTTTATGAAGTTTATATTGGCTTGTGAAATGGACTATAAGGGGTATGCTATCGAATAGGCTTGGGTTGTAGTATTCCTATAAGCAGTAATATGTTAGACCTTGCCAAGCTGCGAGCAAGGTCTTGTCTAGTCTGCCTTGACATGACCGACAACTTGAAGGAAAGCGGGTGAACAACCCAGCCAGGCTCTGACTATTCCTACATGCACGACTACCCTCCCACAAGCGGATATATAACTTCAAGTCACTTCCCTATATCAGACATTATTGATTGGTATGCCGCCGGATGGGAGATTCAGGACCACGATAGTTGTAACAGTGATAGTCTAGTCCATGTCTGTGAAGCTGCGTATGTTTCTTTCACCGTGAACAGCATGCACGTGGCGCCATGTGGGGATGCACGTCTAGAGCATCGCGCCGTCTGGTGCGTGAATACTATCATGTCCAGCTTTATAAATGGGGCTGGTGCTCTAAATTCTTTTCTTTTGTTTCTCCTCTTCTCACTCATGCACAGTTGTGATTTTCTGTCTTTATCGTTGACTCTGATCACTGAAACTTCTTCAAGATATCCTGTCTGCACGTCATCATGTTCATACTCATTCTCTTCCTCGCCCTACTGGCCCAGGGTCTTACCATTCCCCGCTCACCCACGGGCAACATCTGGCAGCCCAGAGTAGGCGCTTCATGGGACATTGTTCTCTCCACCAACGTGCCCCGTCCTGATCCCACCACTGAAATCTATGACATCGACATGTGGAGCAGCGAGCCCAGTACCGTCGATGCCCTCCACAGACAAAACCACAAAGTGATCTGCTACTTTTCTGCCGGAAGCTACGAGCCGCACAAAAAGGACAGTGCCTCGTTTCCAGAAGAAGCGCTGGGCAATCCCCTCCATGACTGGCCGTCGGAGAGATGGCTGGATGTTCGCCATCCTCAAGTGCGCCGGATCATGGCAGCCCGATTGGACCGAGCACAGAAACTGGGCTGTGATGGTGTTGATCCAGATAATGTTGATGGCTACGGGAACGATAACGGGTTTGGCCTGAAGAAACAGGATTCAGTGAACTATATCAACTGGTTGGCTGGAGAGGCGCATAGTCGCGGCTTGGCTATGGGGCTGAAGAACGCGGGGGACGTCATTCCTGAGGTTTTTGCGAACGTGCTGTGGAGTGTCAATGAAGAGTGTGCGAATAGAAACGAGTGCGATCTGTATGCTTCTATTGCAAGGGCCGGGAAGCCGATTTTTCACATCGAATACCCGAAAGGTACTGACAGGAATGACAATGAAGATGTCGATCCGGAGGAGAAGAGACGGCACTGCGAATTCTCCAATTCGGGACTGTTTTCAACGGTTCTGAAGAACATCATCCTGGATCGTTGGGTTCAACGGTGTAACTGATACTGTTGTCTGCCATCTTTCGGTGTATTGTGATTTGTTTCCATACCAGCTGAGCTGGGTTGTGTTTATGCTGTGCATCCTATCCTCTGGATATGAGGTGCTTAGGAGTTTGCCACCAACAATATGATATTGTTTGAACCGAAACTTGCATGCTTACCGGTATGGTGTTCGCCGCTCTGGAGTAAACATATCGTTCCGGTGCCTTGATGGATTAGGTTGATTGCTCCTATTTCGAAGCAGACACTGTATTTCATTTGTAACAGGATCTTCAGTATCAACACAGCAGTAGCTCATATCTGCCGTCAATACCATGCTCAGCATAATAACCTGCAGACCGATTAGCTTCTCGTAGAGCCTGGCATTCGTGATGCAATTGGCTCGGCGATACATGCTATAGGCGATCTCCGAACACTCTAATGCTTGACGAATATCACATGGATCTGCTGCGACCGTAAATTAATCCTGGTGACTAAGTTTTTTCACGTGCTGTAGAATTGGCAGCCGTTATCACCTAACGCCACCGTTGGCAATGGTATGAGCTTCTTATCTCGCGCACGGCCCTGCAGCTTAGTATGCCGGAACGAACTAAATAGGGTCCAGAACATCTGCTGAGTAGTAAGCGGGATTCAGAAAAGCGGCAGCCTAGAAGAATTATATTTCAGTAATAGCAACCACCGCCACCAAGGTCTTTGATAGCAGTGCGTCGAATCAAGAGTTTTCCGATGTAGTCTGCTAGTCATCCACCAGATACTGACCGTCCTGCACTCAAGACACGCAAAGAGCATGATGTGGCTAGGGTCATAGCACCCCCGCACTAACAAGCAAGGAAGAGGACGTGCATGCTACGCATGTAGGTGTCATGTTGGCGCTAGCTGTTCCAAATGACCTGGCTACCGCGGCTAGCCTAGCCCATGCTAAACTGCCACTCATGTTCGACATTGCTGCAGATACGAACAGACGTGCTGGATTTAGGGCGACACAGTAGGCCCTGCTTCAGTGCTATCGCTGCATAGCGTACTGCTGGTGACTAGAATGGAGCTCGGGCCTGACTTGCCAAGTCGATGCTTAGCGAGGTGTGCTTGATACATGCTGGCAGATGCAGCTACCCCCGCCCCAACTGACATGGGGAGATAGCATGGAGACCTGGTTGCATGACCAGGCAAAGAAAGTACTGCTCAAGCACAACCTGGGTCTAAGCGCATTAGACGCATGACAGATTTATGGACGAATTGTATCGAAGAAGGTCGCAGATCTGTGAGTGTTTCATCGCGTAAGATAGACCTGTAAGCAAGATCTGCATCAGCTGTATTCTTCAGTAGAGTATCAGTAAGTGATATGAGCCCGTTTGTCCGATAATTTACTCCATACTGATCATCATCCAAAGAGGTCCTCGCACGCTCACAATAATGGGATGTGTATATCCTAGTGATCTGGCTGGTTAAAAAACTTACCTTCACCGTCTTTCACATGCCATTATGCCTCGTAGACTGCATGAAGGATTGTTAATGCAATGGATACCTATCTTAGAAGAATGCTCCCAGACCACCTGCTGGTTCTGAATCGCCAACCTTTCCAGGCTAGCCATAACAGACGTAAAGGCAAGATAACTTCGAGCAGTCGACAATTGACGGCTAGAATGCTTCCTGAACTGTAACCTTGACGACCCAGTTGTTGAAACTGTTGTGGGAACGGACTGGAAGGATCGGGCTGCATGCGAAGGATGAGTAGAAGAGGTGTAGCCGTGAAGTAGTCAGTCATCCCAGATCAGGTGACGCCAGTTCTTCAAGCCAGATGTTGTGTGCTCTTTGACGGCATATTGATTGAGTCCCCTCTTGTAGCCCATTCAGACTATACTTCTGCACCTATGGCACATACTGAGAAGAAGACCGGCAACATGCCTCTATATTTGATTGCGTGATGCTAAGTGCTGATCTGACCAAACCTGAAACTTCATGACGGATCTACATATCGCTAGTCTCACTGTAGTGGACACTATAGTGGATACTATACAAACATAGGACCGAGAACTCCGAACCATCCCTGCCATCTTATTGCTGTTTCAGCTATTACTCAAGATCCACCCTTCACAGCCACCGATAGTCCGGGTGAGTATATATCCACCTTATCCTACCTAAATATCCTACCCAGACTTTACCTGATACTATACCCGGCTGCTTGACGCCAACGGTCGCAGATCCCCCTGAATGACCTAATTGCCGTTAAGCCACTATTCATTGTTTGCTACGCCAGGAAGCTTGACTTCGGTAATGCACTCGGCAGTCAGCCGGGGATAAGCATTGGCCCAATCATCTGTCATAATACCTAGCATGACCGTTGTGGCGCATCGACAAGCTTTAGAAGCAACTCACTCGTGACGAGAGATCGCAATAGGACAAGCATGGAAACTTCCACGCACGTCATAGACGCAGTCCTGGCCTCAAGCAAGGAATGTAGAAGTCCGTTATATGTTCCCTGTAGTCAATGTCTTTATGCATGCCAAGTATCTCCGAAGCTACTTACTGGCTGTTCCCTTTCAGTGTCCCGGATAGATGGAAGGTCTTCCCTATCGGCCTGGTTGAGATAAGAGAAGAGGAGTCCCGGAGTCGACCTACAATAGTAGCATACCGCATGACGGGTAAGCCGGTATTGATCGCATTATCATCTACTCTCTAGTGTAAGAGACATCACCGAATAAGGCCAAAGTGACAAGCACATTGCTGGGATATGGGAATTACCATCAGCGAATCAAGTCCAGCAAAAGGACCTTAATTTGCTCAACAAATCCCAAATATGTGCTAGATAACGGACTTGACAAAATCTCGGGCAATCAATCAACACCCAACTCCGAGACAGCTCGATGATTCGTCGATGAATCAGGGGTCCAATGGGGTAACCGATGGCGAAAGCAGCAGTAGCAGCCGGTCCGACCCCTGCCATGACCGTTAGTTAATCAATGCAGAGATAAGCAGGCAGACGAGGAATTGGACAGTGCTAGACTAACGGAACTACTATAACGTTAGCAGAAGAACAGCTTCCCGCCTAGTCATGTAGTCTAATATATGTTGACTCCCGGCGGAAACTGGACCAGTAATGGACAATGGCGCACCCTGCTGGCTCCACAGGCGATAGCTGGAAAGAAGCCAACGCTCACCTGCAGAGGACCGAGTGCAGTGACCGATGCACTTTAGCAGAAAGCCCCGGAGGAGTCCGTAGGCTTGATAATCGTTGCCAAGCGTGCTTGATTAAAGAGCCAAGACTATCATCGGTCGGATAGATCATGGCGATGCATGAGATGACATGATTTCTGGCTCGGATTCGGCCCGGACTGCCCGTGCCTCGGAGCCTTGGTACAGAATGGAATGTGATCCGTGGCTGCAATTGCTGGGATGGACCCGGAGTGGCTGGATGTTGAAGCGGAGAACGGGAGAAAAGACATTTGATCTGCTTTGTCGCATCCTTTGATAGCAGTTGCTCTATTCGAGAGGGGATTGGGCGGAAGGCCAAGTGCTTCCGCCTACCAAGTCGAGATGTCTGGAGTCAGAGGTCCAGTTTTAGGACTCACATCTGAAGTGGGGATGGATTGCTATGGCTGGTGGATTCCAGCCCCTTCCACCAGCTCGGGTAGTACTGTTCTTGGTTAGTGGCCTTGACCACCAACTAGAATTGTTCTGTTGGATTGAGACCCGGGGTGACGACTACCCGATCCAAGGTGAAAGTGAAGCTCGGGTAAAGAGAAGAAGGGTCTCGCCCTCGGTGTGTTCCTTGAGATGATGTAAGTGGGAGGGAGACTGACGAGACAGGCGACAGCTGAAATAACGGGATGCAGATAAGAATCCTTTCATAAATACCGGTATTGTTTCAACAGCATAGTTTAGTGCTATTATGCGCCTTACGTGGCTTTTAAGATCTAGGGCCACGGTCTGTAAGCCGGGCCCTGCAAGGTCTTCTGTCCGTCGTTGCGCGCCATTTACTACTACTGACATAATGAAGAGGAAATGGGAAGAACGAGACGAAGACGGTAAAATTCTCCAGCAATCACCGCCGCACTATAGCAATTGGGTAAGTATGTGGCAGTATCAGATGCAATTACCCAAGCGAACCACCAGGCTTGGGCAGTTGAAGGTACTTTGATCGGTACTTTCCCCGGGAGCCGTTAAATTCCCGTCGAACGTCTTGGCTATTTATTCTGTAATAATGGACGTAATATTATTGCCATGCTCTAACTAGATCCTTTTTTTTTTTCTCGGGTCGATGTTTGCTTCGCATTCTATCTGCCTCCCTCCCCTCTCATTTTCCTTCCCCCCACTGTATTCCTTCGCGGTGCGTTTCAGCCAGACACGATGGGAGCGCCGTGCCGACTGGGGCCAAGCCTGTCCGGCAACCTTATCGACCTTCGACGACGAGCGAAGATGACGGACAGACTTAAGAACGCATGTAGACTCCCCCGCCCCCTCACTACCCGTCGGATAATTCCTTGCCGTTGGATCCAGGGTGATTGGGGAACTGCACCGGCGACGCGTCCCTCAGAGGATGTTTCTTTTGCCGAGAGGGAGCAGCATCCACATCGGGTGGATAGATAGAGAGCTAGACGGTTGGATGGGCAGGGCGAGTCCCGTTAACATTAAAGTACCGTGGCACGGCTCAGAAGTTAAAATAATATTACCGACTCCCAGCTATAATAACAGACTTCCAGCCCGCCTTACCCCCAAGACCTTCCGGCCATCTTGAAGCAAACAATCAATTCTCTAGGACCCAGTGCGGTATGAGGTCATACTTGCATGGGTGAACTACCGGCTCTGCTTGCTTGCCTCTAACCCCCGATGCTTGCTCTACTTTGTATCTTCTCCGGTCTAGGAAAGTCATGCCATGGTGGCCCTGATAGGCCTCCTACTCATTCCGGTAATCAAGCCGCGGTCCAGCCCATATTTTTTTTTTTCGGAATATAATCTATAGGTTCGGAACAGACGTGGGGAGAAATTCGGAAGTCGAGGGCGGTCTTGACACCGGAAGACTGTTAGGAATTAGGAGATGCAGCTGACTGGGTATCCTCCGCGCTCGTCTCGAGAATCCCCCATATCTGCGGTATGAGTGGTGGACGGACAACAGAGTTATGCCGGACTCCCTGGTTTGCGTCCTATGATAGAGAGCATAGGGCATTCTAGGGACGGGAGCTGAACAAAGAAGGGAAATGGGAAATGGGGGGAACACAGAACAAAGGGCAGGGGAGGGGTTGGGAGGGTGAGGGGAAACAAAGGAAAGGAAAAGAGGAAAAAGAAAAAAAAAAAGAAAAAAAGAAAAAAAAAAAGTAAGATATTGGAAAAAACCATAAGAGAATTAAAAATTGAAAAGAAAAGTGAAAGCGCGGAAAGGAAGTGAAAGTGGAGAGCGAGGGGGGTGGAAAATCGAATAAAGAAATAAATAGAATTGTAGGAAAAGAAAAAGTAACAATCAAATTGCGAGATTCTATGGATTGAAAGACTCCAAAAAATGGAAAAGAAAAAGTAAAACAAATTCTTGGTTCAGAAAATTTTTAGAAGGATTATCCCAGTCAAGCTGAAATAATAGTTGTTTAGGTCATACAGCAGCAGGAATGGAAACGATGTGATCGACAACCCTTCACAAACTGTTTGTTCGATCTTGTCACGACGTCTGAAAGTACTATGCTGCCACTTGGCGAGTTGTCGAGGCGTCCACGCCTAATCGTGAGTAGCACGAAATTGCGCATCCGTTTTGATCCGTCTCGGCCCTCCCACCTTGTTGTTCCTCGCTGGGGTACATGCAAGGTACTAATCAATTCCCCTCTGTAGAGTGAAGTAGGAACACTCGCTGGCTCTGGTCCCTGGGTTGGCTGAGGTCCTATGGGTGTTTGGTTGTTGCTCCGCAGTCTCCGTCCGAGCCGCTGGTTCCTCTCCTGTCTCGTCTTTGTAGCATGACTGCCTGGAATTGTCGAACCGACCGTACTACTCCGTATACGGAGCAAGGCAGGAATAGTGGCCTGCGACCGCCTGCATGCCCTGCAGCAAATGCATCATCGGCCCGAGAGTAAGTTCTGTGTTGGAAGGAAATCCATGCGCACTAGCCCTTATAGGTGGGCTGAGGCAGAGAAAAGGGTTCCTTTAGCACCGCTCGGCGACCAGTGATTCGTCGAGAGACAAATTATTCTCACCAGCTCATGACAAATTGCGGTAGCCGACCACGATAGTCGTTGGGACTGCGGGAATATCAATGGCTGCGGCCCAAAATTTCCCACCATCTCCACCCGAGACAATGTTGGTTAGCAATCTGGCATCTCCACCATCTCATGCAATATTCTGATTAGCGCCAGTCGTGCGTGCCGGCAAATGTGTAACCACGGTCTGTCACGGATGCAGGCCGCTCGAGGACCACATTGGTCTGGAGATGGGATGTACCGACTAGCGTGGAGTTTGTCGTCATTGTTTCTCTGTCTGCCCTCCCCTCCCCTCCGTTGCCAAAGAGATACATGTTTTTCTTTTTGGAATGATCTACTGCTGTTTGTTTGACGGAAAGTTGAAGCAGCCAGTGGAGAAATGCATTCCAGCCGCTTTCGCATTTGCTTGTATTGGCGAGCGTGAACTGCAAACGTCACATAGTCCCGGTGAGAACCTTGAAATCGGTGCAACCCCCCTCGCAACGTCTGCGGAGGTGGAGGAAGAAAGGCAATAGCCTGGGGTGCTAGGAAAAACCACCCGCCCGGCTAGAGGGCCACTGGAGCTCACCTTTCGGCCGGTCGCTGTCGAGGCGGAGGAGCACAGACTCCATCTGTCCCCCCAGTAGGTGCAGGACGATACCTTCTTGGCAGGCAACGGGCTGCGTTGCAGGCCTCTGCGTCAGAGTCCATGGTGAGTTGATAACTAGCTAGCTGTCCCTAGCGCCCCCAATTTGGACACCTTGCGAGCAGGACAACCTGAACCCGCACAGGTCATGGCGGGTCTTGTGTAGCGTCTCGACAACTCTTCCGCTACTCTTACTCGTCCGTGGTTTCTGTATCCGGAGCAAATGGTTTCATCCGTTCTTTCAAAAAGTTCCGAACGAAGAAGCACATGTGCAGAACATGTGATGCCCTCTGTAGTTTCTGTGCGATTTCTAGATCGGCGCAGTATTCTCCTTCTGCGAATCCCGACGGCCACGACAGATGGGTACGTCGCCTTGCTCTTTGGTTTGCAGCAAAGAAAAACAAGCTTCATTTTTGGAATCAAGCAACACGGTAAGTGTTCAAAGAGAAGGATGGGAGTAAAAAAATGAGATAAAAGACACAAAAAGTAAGGTATTAGTAAAAGCAATCTATCAAACCGGACACTCTTTTGGACTCCTCCAAGCGCCATGCATATAACGGTACCCAAATCCGCAGTATCATAACCCGGGCTTGGCCTTTTAAGGGCCTTGATATCAGTAATGAGTAAGACAAGCAAGAAATGAAAGTACAGGATCAACGATATGTGCACAGGAGAAGCGAAAATAACATGAAAATCCGCAAAGCGGGATCGTATAGAAGGCATAATAAGCCAGAGTTAAGATGGAAGACATGAAGGCGTCGTAATGAAGAGTGTAGCGTCAGGTAGGCTCCGATATAGTCCCCGGAGGTAATGAAGCCAAGATGCGCCTGCTTGGATTGGGAAGAGGACCGTCGCTCCAGGCCAAAAAAGGAAGGTCGCACTGTCGTTGCCGCTCGCGATTGATTCATGGTTGATGCCATTCATTGACGACAGAGCATACACTTCCCAACCACCACAATGAACCTGTCATGCGGACTCTGTGAGCATTTGGTGTCTTTGGCTCCATCGACTGACGTCCGGATGAAATGTGCAGCCGGGTCACGACAGGAACTGTAGATGTAATAGTTTTTAAAATAATTGCACATGTTCCTCAAGTTTCGATTTCAACGGGCCAGGAAACGCAGTGCAATGATGATGAATGCAGTCGATTGAGCTTCGATCAGACAGAGGCGCTTTGCTGTATGCGGGGAGGCCAAAGATGAGTTTCGGGCTGGACGAGGATGTGAAGCAGTGGAAGGATTTAGAATTTATCTGGAGCATTGACGAAGGCTCGTGCTTGACAGTTTCTCAAGAAGCTGTTGTCGACCTTCAAAAATTGACCTGGACCTGGAATAATATATCCCACTTCATGGTGGGCAGTAGTAGGACCTGTCATGCAAGCACCAGGGATAGGAATTTAAGGCCCATCACAAGCCCCGTTGCAGCAAGGTTAAACAGGGGGAACGAAAGAAAAAAAGAAAAAAGAATAATAAAAAAAGAGCCAAATACAATTTAATTTCAAAAATAATTATTCTTTAATTATTCTTTTTTTCTGCTCTCCCCAATAAGAAAATAGGAAAGGATAAAAACAATCAAAAAATACAAATCAAAATGAAAATGTCAAAGGTGTGCCCAACAAAATCAATTTAGGTTCTCATCTATTCCCTTTTCTTTTTTTTCTAATCAATTCCAACCTTTTATTATAGACCCGCTCCAGGAACCTCAGGGCCGTTGAAGCCGTCCGGAGCAAACCTTGAGTACCGCAAGTCCCTGTCCCGATGCGGGTCCGAATCCATTGAAAGCGCATCAATCTCCTTTAAGGACAACCATGTTGTCGCAACTACAAACTTTGAAGGAGCACCGGCGGATACCGTTCCACCGCGATGCGAAGCCCCATCTGCCGCGAATTGATCGGGTCAATGGGAGATCGACACGGTCCCTCGCAGCCGTTGATGCTTCACTTGCACGTGGCGCTAACTAGGATCTTCATGCATAGGTACTGGTGAGACTTTAGGGGAAAAAAAAAATCATAATTCTTTGCTTGGGCCTCAGTCAGAAATAGGGCCCTGCAAACACGAAGGGGCTGTGAATCTGTTCGGTCTGCAAAAATCTAAGCCCGTGCTTCAACAAAACCCGTTCCAGGGAGTCGCTCCAATTGGCTAACAGAGATAGCCTCTACTCATCCCGGGATAGCCAGATAGATGCATTAGCCAATATCGGGTATGGGGAAAATCGTAAGTTAGTTCGTCAGAATAGTGGATCATCATTGGGCAATGCGGAATATCATGGTGCCTGGCCCGTCCTGCTGCTTTGGATTGACTGACGTCTTTAATTCCCTTTCACTGTTACATCGATCAACCTGCAACTGCTTGTCCTATTGTCAGCTCCATCCCATTAATAACTTTATCCACAAGGTAATTTCACAGCATGGTGCCACCACCATCACTATGTAGCTCCGACCAGATGTCCGACTAGACTCGGCCACATGTGGCGGCAGTGCAGGCCTAGCGATACGGCGGAAGCCTGTAAAGGAATGTTCTCAGTCAGAGGGAACCTTGCGCCAGCCTACAGGAAGTCCAACATTAACCAAGACCAATTGCAATTGGAGAGAAGGCCAAGAGACCACCCATGCAGAGGACTCGCAATCACCATAGTGCTGCTTTTTGGTACAGCCATGATAAGCTTTCAATTCGAAATTTGCTACCCTTGCTCGATGGGTAATCAGAATGGCCGCTGCACCGAACTCACGCCGGTTTGCCGTTAATTGTTGGTATCGTATGCGTAAGCTTCCGGGAGATCGGGGAGCAACGGTGCCAAGAACATAGTGGGATCCTTCTCACCTCAGTTATTGGCGTTGGTAACTCGCTACTCTTTGCTGGCAGGTGAGAAACAACAAGACTATCATGGAAGGATCGGGTGCTCTCCGTAGGCACACAAGTAGGGAACAAGTGCCCACTCAGATGGTCCCATATGCAGAGAGTCTCGGCCCATTGCCAAACGGGTATGAACCTAGTTAAGCGGTTAGCGGGAGACTGTTATCGGCAAAGGGGTGTGAGGTATTTTTCCCCCTACCTTTTTCTTTGCTTTTTTTGTTCCCCCAATTTCTTTATTTCCCTTTATACAGATCTGCCATCAATCCAGGGAGGCGTTGGCAAGTATTTTGGGTTAAGCAATCGAATTTCACCCATTAGACCAGGGTACAAGTGGCGAAAGAATCGACTTTCCTGTCCTCGGCAAATGTGATTCGATGTGTCGCCTGCCTTACGTGACCGGGACAGAGCAAGGTGGTAGTTTGCTTGACGGGGGAAAGCCGGGACGGAGCATGAATAGATTAACCCAGTGGGAACCCAAATGGAAGGTAACAAGACCCATTTGAACGGAGTGTAGAGCAGCACCTGTGAGAGAGAACTATGGTATTAGTGACTAGTGAGACATTGAGAGGGCCGAAGGGGCCGCAATAGGTGTCCGCCTAATGATGATGGGGAGCTTGATCCAAGCCCGAGATAGGATGGTGTGCGGGGCTAAAAGGAGTTCCCTGGTGGTTTGCGAGTCAGAACCACGGCGCATCGTTGACAGCGTTCCGGCAAGAGGTCCAAGCTCGGCATTTCCCGAGTTGGACTTCGGAGGTTAGGCGGGGAGGAGGATAATGAGGGGCCATGCATGCATCGCACTCAATTCTTTTTTTTTTTTTTTTTCTTCCTTCTTTTTCCAACAGTAACTCTTTCTCGTTCACTCAATCACTCTCACTCGCTATATCCTCCACCTAGTATAATCCCGACTTTCTCCCCTCATTTCCTCACCCTGGTCAATAATACCGCGGGGAGGCCGGGATTGTTGCCTGGCACCATTTAACCCATATTTCGGCTAATGAAAAAAGGGAGAATCTGAAGTACCCTGCGATCTTCCCGAGATGCTCACAGAAGGCCTTTCTGAGATCAAGGGGCCGTGTATCGAAGAGTGGGCCATATGTACTACATGTACCTACAGGCAAACTACTGCTACTGACTTATGCATCTAACTGGGGTCTACTTCCTACTTTAGTACTACTACTGCCCCATACAACCCGCGGACCACATCCTCGATCGCTTCACATACAGTACTCTATACCAGCCACAGAAGTACGAACGGAGGCCATTAAGGAAACGGACAAACGCCGAATTCCAGAGTACTTTAGTGCAGGCACTAAGGACTCTCCGTACCTAAATTTGTAGCGATCCTGCTAGTTATCTATCTACGACTGGCCAACGCAGCCTAGCTACATCATCGTTAGTCTGCATGGCATAGATACTCCAATCCCGGACTAAAAAAAAATAGCACTATCAACAACCTTCCCATTGTAGCTAGCGCGGCGTTCTACACAAAGTAAAACCGCATCTGGGGAGATGCGCTAGTCCCAAACTAGCAACGGCTCCCCTTTCCCCCAGCCTGAATCCCGATCAGGCATTAGTGCACCCCGTGATCCTGCCTCATCCTGGCAGTTCAGCGCCCAGCGATCTTTTCCCACAATCTCCCCCTCCCCCCCTCTCATTCCCTCGTTGACCCAATCGCATCGTGGTCCTGTCGCTTTCGATAGGTTCCTCGGCGATATACTATCGGTGCTGCTCATCCTCAGATCTTGCTCTGCTGTCGCTGCAACAGCCACGTCATTCGTTGTGATCGCCCTCCGGTAAAAGGAGGGGTCGTGCTCTTTGGCTCATCTGGAAACCCGCCCGTCGTTGTGGAGACCGGTTGGATCCGCCCATCTCGTGCAGGTTATCAGTCGACCCAAACAATCGGACATCACACAACCCTCTTTCGTCTGTTGAGTCCAGGTGTGTGTGTGTGATATTCAAGATGGGTTTTGGCGATTTCGATTCGTTATGCGAGAAGGCTCCTTTGCCGCTCTGCTCCCTGGTGGGTCCACCATCTTCAATATCGGGCTCGACGGGCATCATACCAAACTGTTATGCGCGAAACATTGAACTGGCCAATACCATCATCTTCGAAGGGGCCTCCTGCTTCCTGCACATCATCGCGCTGGGGATGACCGTGATTATGATTTTGCATATCCGGTCCAAGTTCACTGCTGTTGGTAAGTGTCCTCACATTATGTCTCTATGTGTCGCGGTGCTGGAGTCAAGTGGCCCCCCCGAGAACCGAACATCATTTACCAACATCATGTTATCACAGGTCGCAAAGAAATTATTACGTTCTTTTACATTTATATGGCTCTGACCCTATGTTCCCTGATCCTTGATGCAGGGGTTGTTCCACCTGGAAGTAGCCCATTTCCATACTTTGCAGCAGTGCAAAATGGGCTGGCGTCGGCGCTATGCACATCCCTGCTCATCAACGGATTTGTTGGTTTCCAACTCTACGAAGACGGAACAATCCTTTCAGTCTGGCTTCTTCGGCTTTCTTCCGCGGCGATGTTTGTCATCTCTTTCCTTGTCTCTCTCGCGACCTTCAAGTCATGGGGAGGCCTGGGTCCCACTAACACAGTTGGCATGTTTGTCGTTCTGTATATCCTGAACGCCATCTGCATCGCCGTGTATCTGGTAATGTCACTGTTACTGGTAATGAACACCCTTGAGGACCGCTGGCCTCTCGGTCACATCGCTTTTGGTCTTGTGGTCTTCATCTGTGGTCAGGTGCTCCTTTACGCATTCAGTGACACCATCTGCGATAGCGTGCAACATTACATGGACGGTCTTTTCTTCGCCACGTTCTGTAACCTCTTGGCGGTCATGATGGTGTACAAGGTACGTATTTCCATCATTGTTCCAGAAGACTAAAACCCTGCAAGGTTTCTGACACGCACCCCTGTCTAGTTCTGGGACTACATTACGAAAGAAGATCTCGAGTTTTCCGTCGGGATCAAGCCCAACACTTGGGAGGTCAAGGAACTCCTCCCGGATGAGGATCGCCGGCAGACAGGTTACTACGCTGATGCAAATTCGGAGTATGCCGGGAGCATGTATCATCATCGGACGTCGACCTATCACGGCCATAACTAGTGGCCTAAGACTTTGAGTTATTCCTTCCTTCAGCGGCCCACTCTCACGCCAAAATTGCATCTTCCATCCGCCCGTCTCCGAACGACTGCCTGTCGTGTTTCCTAGTGTAACTCTAATTGCTGCAATCTCATGCAATCATTATCAAATCTAAGCATAAATCGGCAATGTGGGTACCCTTAGAGCGAAAGTTAGGTTTTCATCTTGGCCTTTTCTGTTTTCTCACCATTATTACTACTATCAGTTTGGTCTGTGACGTTCACCGGTATTTCCGATCTCTGTCTTATGGCCCAATAAAGAGCCTTAAATGTGAGTGGAATTGAAAGATACGCGTGATCTTTTACCAACATTCACTTTTTCTACTTTTGGTCCCGCTATCGGCTCTCCGCTGTCGTCAAATAAGAGACTGAGGATCGTGCCCCGCGCCGGATAAACCTTTAATCTGTTGACACATTTGTTTGATATCTTACACATCTTATTCATGATGCATTTCTCTTGTCTTTAATTGTGCAGGATTTTGTATGATTTGTTGCGAAGCTTCCAGACAGCGTATGTAATAACGAGGAACATGAAATCATAATATCACTCAAATTACGTCCAAGAAGGACCCCTTTTCCCATTCTGGAAGTAAAAGGATTCGGTGGGCTAGATACTACATGGGGCACGGTGAACTTTAAGTTAGTGGTCTGATTGAGATTCTAGGGGAGGGGAAAATCGTACATTCTAAGATTGAAACATTGCTGCGCTGCTGGCCAGTGGAAATCAAATCCGACAGCTCCTGGTAAGCCCACTAGAGCCAGACTATTAAGTGCCGGCCGGTCACTCGGAACGGGAAAGCTCCACGACTGTCGGGAAAATCCTTAGGGCCTAGTGTAGTTGGCCTAGAAAATGCCCATCAGGGGGAGGGAGGGGGGGAATGTGCTGTATTTCCATAGGCGATTCTCTGTTTAGCTGCCTGGCTGGCTGGCCCCGCCCCCATCTCCTCCGTCTCCGTCTCCGTCGCTAGTGAGTCTCGTACTAAGTAATAGTACTGGCTGAGGTGATCGGACCCTCGACCTTCAGCCACACGTCTGTTTAACCCAGATCCTTGCAGCGGGTGAAACAGATTACGTGGAATAATCCGCATCAGTCGACTGCAGAGATTTCGATGAGAGAAATCAAATCCTTGTTCCTCTTGGCTTCGTTGATTGGAGAATTAGGCCGATGCAGCTTTCGGGGGACTGCGCTGAGGTATTGATTTGGCAAGACACTCCGTTTGGCTATATGCTTTGGTTTTGGAAGGGTCATAGTGCGTTCATGTCTCATGCTTATTTTTCTTTTTCTTTTTCTTTTCCCCTTTCACTCCACGACCACAACGTCGTCCCCGTCCATAAATCCGCTATCAGTCTGGTCTTTGCTACGGTCATCGTCGGACCGAGGCATGTTCCCGTCCACCTCTTCAATTGGCCCTGTGGCCGTGGCGTACCAGCCCTTGTCAACCGACTCCACCAGCACTTTGCATGCATCGGACACAAGTAAATTAAAGGCCGGATTCTCGTTCGGCAAGAACATGCTAATGTGTGCTTTGATTTCGTCTGCAGCTTTATCGTTCACAGCCCTGGCCCATCGGATGTCTTGCTGGGAAGACGCCGGACTTTCCACTTCCGCGGGAAGCGAGCAGAAAGTGCGATTTTTGGAGCGTATAATCTTCTGGCTGAACGACGAAGTCCCAGCGTTCTTGTTCTCCACTAGATCACTTGCATTTTTGCCCAAGCACGTATAGAAATTAGTGCAGCCGATACCTCGGTCCCTTTGGACTTCGGCAAGGAGTGCAAGGCGCCTCCGTAATTCAGAAGGTCGTGCTAGAGAGCCGACAAATGACAGGTGGGATGATACCCAGCCCCAGCCATCCGTCAGTCGATCTCGCTGTGAATACATTGCGGCCGCCCCGCCCGCAGCCAGTGCTCCTGCAGCTCCTGCAAACATGGCATATTTGCCCCATCGTTGCCATGATGGTGTTGCGGCAGCATCTGCACTTGAAGACGAGCTAGGACCCGAAGGAGGTAGGCTCTTGTTGGAAGTTCTTTCCTGGTCGGTAGAAGTTGCCTTGTTCGAAGAGTTACCGCCACCCAGGCCGAACAAGCCAGCAACTTCTGAGATCGCGGTGTACGCCGTAGTGGCATTTCGGTAATGGCCTTCTGCACCATACGATACGACACCAGGGGCAATCCCTAGGAAGGGGGTGTCGAATGCGATAACACCCTGGATGTGAGGGAACATGAAAGAGTGCGCCCCCACCGCAGATTCAGAATCCACTAGGGTGTCGGTTGCAGAATGTGCAGAAGAGGGTGCAGGAATTGGCTGTTCCGATGCAAGCAGAAGAAGGGTCTCAGCAGCCACTATCCCACCCATAGAGTGGCCGAGCAGAATAACATGTACCGAAGGATCAACTGTCGGTGAAGCCGTTCGATTCGAGACCTCCAGGTCGATGACTTTGTTCTGAAGCCTATGATGGTCAATGGCACGCTCCATCTCTTGGGAAGACTATCGTATGAGCTACTAGACGTACCATTCCCGAAAATTACTCACGCATCCTTTGAGTTCGCCTCGGGTCTCATACTTCGGGTAAACAGTGGCGACAACCTGGACAGCGGGGAGGGCGCGACTAATTAGAGCACAAAAGCGCCCTGGAAACTCCCCAAACGTATCATCATCTCCCTGAGGGCGTTAGTGAGGTTCAGAGTATACACTTCCGCAGGGTCCATGCACGTGCAGCCTCAAACGAGGGAGACGGGCTGGCTGAGAGTGGGTGGAGCATGCACGGTACCTTGAAGCCATGGATAAACACTAGGAGCAGCGTCTTCTTCATCGTATCATACCGGATAACCCGGAAGGCACATTTCCCTTTTTCAAGTTCGAGTAGTTGAACGGCTAACTGATACTACCTCCGTAATATGGATGGATTGGACGCAGGGGAGGAGAGACACGAAGAGAGAAGATCTCGGTCGGCACTGAAATAGGCAGCTACGTCATCGGGCATCCCGACCACGTGACAGGCACTGTGACAGAGAGTGAACACCACAAATTGGTATCACCATTGCACATCCATCACTTTTGCTACCTCTAGGCCGTACGGTGACCCAGGGGGCAGTAAATAAGATGAGACGATTTGCCACACTGGTCTTTCTCTCATTGAGACTTCCTACTACTGCTTGTCGATGTGATTACAGCTAACACTTGACTACAATCATCATATAATGGAAGGCTTAAGTGGTATAAGCCTACTTATTGCTGCTTTAATAGCAAGACACGCAAATTATCAAGATGTTTGTGATAGATCTGAGCAGGTTCTGGCCCTGTGATTAAAACTGGTGGTTATGCAGACCTTCCTTGCGGTAGCCAATGGGCCTTTATATATATTTGCACTCCAACAGCTACTACTACCACTCCAGCGACTTGATGGTTGAAATCGTGGTGAAGACCTACATGAACTTGGATTGCATTGACAAGGATACCATGTCAATCAAGAAGAGTTTACTATTCGAATGATCCACTAAACCGAGAATGTACATGGCCTTTGGGCTCATAGATATTCGCCAGAACCCAAGCACCTTCCAAAAACAACCGCCTTTGGCCGAATCAGAGTTCAGATGTTATACAATCCTTAATCTTTTTTGGGTGGACAGTCGGACGCACCACTTCGAGCGTCTATGTGCATACAACGTGCGGGTTAACCAGAAGCCATATCGAGCATGGATTACGTGAAGAAGATATAGCTAGAATTGGATACTAGCAGTTCACTGCTCAATTTGGTTGACTGCTATTCCGTTGCTAGCTTTCCTTTGATATCGGACTACTGTATAGGATGGGTACATTGATACGCTTGTTTTCAAGGTATAACTAGCGCACAATTACCAGAAGTGAGTCAAGGTCGTGCCGCGGAACCGACTATTTCTATGATTACTTGTCTCCCATACAGCTGCCGAATGATTTCTATTGACTACAATGTGTCGACATTTACGGTCCTGTATACTAGTGCCTTGACTCTACAGGCCATGTTCTGTTTCAAGGATAATTCAAGTCACCCTTTCAAAACTAGATGATTCTCCTAGTAGATATGGTTTCATTATTAGGAGTATTCAGTTTAAAATCTATAGACAACTGCAATCAGCTATATAATTCACTGTATCCGAATGACCCCTGTACATTGTCCCCAATGCATCTAAAAAAGCTGTCTACACCAATCAGGTTAAAGCTTCCCCCGTGAACTCGTCAACCGCAACAAACTATCCTGATAACTCGTAGCCAACAACTTCCCATCCGGAGTCCACAACCAACTCTCATGAACTGCCCGATTCTCCGCAGACCTAGGAGTCCACCCCTCCTGTATGAACCACTTCTTCCCCACGCCCTCATTTCCCTCAGAACCCCAATCAAGCATCCGCAATGCCTCTCCCAACTCATGAAACACAACCGTAAGCATCAAACTCGCCATAGACGACCACGTTGTCTCCCCCAACGCCCTTGGAATCAACAACAACGAGTTCCTATCACAAGCATACATATGCGCACATGCATACAAATTATCAAACTCCCCCGCCTCCTCCCTCTCCCTCACCCTCCTTTCCTCCTCCCCAAGTACCGGAAGTCCCTTGATCGAATACATCGCCAACTGCCGATACCTCTCCGGATGACTCTTCACATCCTCCCCTTGATTGAACGTCCCCATATCAACCTTTCGCACATCCACCCCAGGGAACTCCCTTTCCGTCAAATCGCCAGCCTTAACCCCCTCAATCCACCAATCTGCATCCACGCTCGGACTAACGGGGTAATCCTCCGCCCTCTTTCCAGAGATAATGGACGCATATCGCTCCTGCACAGGTGCAGGCTGATGCGCAAACCCGCTCTGCTTCTCCCCCCGCTTGAAGGAACATAAGCACGAGAAACAGATCTGGTTCGCTTGTCGCACGTCCACGGACCTCGTGCAGTACATCTTTCCGTCGCGCAGATGGCGCACTGTGTACTCGTATGGAACGTCTAGGAGGCCTCCTAGGATGAATGTTCCGCTTACGCTCTGGTGGTGTTGGCGTTAGTCTGTGCTCTCTTTCTGCGTGTGAGGAAGGGGGGGTACTTACGTGGATCACGAACCCCTTCTCTACGGTTTGAGAGGCTGCGTATGCGGATTGGGCGTAGACATGTCCGCCAAAGGCGCGAGTTCCTTGCCCGGTGGGTAGGGTGGTGCTATGGATTCGAATCGCTCGGTTGGCTCGGTGGTACTGCTGCTGGGTGGGTTGGGTAGGCGGCGGAGAGCCATGAGCTCTGCCCAGGAGGATGGGCTTGCGTTGGATGTTGGGTCATGCATTGTGTGTATGTACAATGTGGGAGGGTGTATGGTTGCGCTTATTTGCTGCTGCTGATGAAGTCGTTGATAGTGGTGGTGTCTGCGTGAGGGGTATGCGCCGGGTGGGATGTATGTACCAGTAATGACTGTGATGTCTGAGTGCTTCAATGTGTATATCCACTGTACAGTGCAACGGCAGGAATGTTATGTTTGAGATTGCGCCCCTTTACTCTTCACATGGGAGAATGATAAGGGTGAAAGTGGGATCGTATGTCGGCGCTTGAGTCTATCGATTGACTACTCATTAGCCGACATGGTTCACCAGAGCCTCGGCTGACCGGGCGGAGTTGGTTGGCTACCCGTGAAGCATATTCGATGATCAACATAGTGCCGTTCCTGGTATGCACCCCATATGGCAAGGCTATGCCGCTTACCCTTTTATCTTATTCAGAGTGATTTCTTGCAGTAGGTCTGGATCATCTTTGTTCCATTCCTTGTGTATATCGCTGTTTCAAGGATCCGTGCTGTGTAACCCACCCCGGGAAGGATTCAAGTATTACCGATAGACTGGGAGTTTGTAGCATATCACAGATTTTCTCTAAAATATAGAGAACTGCTCCTCAAAAGGTCATTGATGATCATCCAATCATTTGGAGTATTTCCCTGATCCTAGGATGTTCCAATGCTCAACCTTCATGAACGCATAATGACAAAACTGCCGCAGAAGAAACAGATCACCATCTTTATTGACTAAATCTGCCAAATAAGGTATATGCGCCGATAATGCTGATATGATATACAAAGAAACCCATCCCATAGATAATACATTGACAATTAAATCGTTTTCCATGTCCCAAACGACGAACAATCGCAAAGCTGCAACCAATCCACATCACATTCAAAACACAATTAAAACGTTTCGGAGATGCTACGGTTGTTGTTCCACTCAACCTTGCCATCGACGTGCTTGATTTCCTCCAGCTTGTCGCCCAACTTGACAACGGAGAACCGAACCATCCGGGGATCGAGACCAAGAGTTCTGCGGACAGCCGCTTGCACGGGACCGGAGGCATCGAAGCGCATGATGAAGTGGTGGCCTTCCCTGTAGCGGGCCTGATGCTTCGTCGTGGGCCTGGGCAGACGGAAGGTGCCCCAGTTGGTGAATCCGCGGACTACGCCGCCGGAGCGGAGGACCTGGATGCCGGCATTGCGGGCGATACTGTCGTCTGTCAGTTAAGATTCGTGGATAATGATGGTTTTGCGATAGTAGGATGTTGCGTAAGGATATGAGGTGGTCAGATAGGGTCGGCAGGCACGTACTCTCTAACCTCCTGGAGGCTACCGGGACGGACCTGCACTCATCAATTAGCATCGATCCAAAGCATATAGTGAAAGTCATCCAACAGAAATCGCCAGGAAACATACAACAGCGATCAGTTCGTACAACATGGCGCCGACAAGGTAGAGTGGGGTCTGGACTGTGAAAATAGCGTCGGGGAACGTAAAGGACGACGGAGAACCAAACACGGAACTGGAAGGGGATGAGATTTTTCCGAAGGTCTTTTGCGAAGGCTCGAACTCGACTTCCTTATCAGCACCCGGCTTGGCGCCCGCTATCAGCGCCGGGAATCGCTCTCTCCTCCGTCATTCATATTTAATTTACTTCCCTCTTTCCTTCTTCTCTTCTTCTCTCCAATTCAACCCACACTTCCTCACATTTCCAGACTCTCTCCTCTCTCTCTCCTTCTCCCTCAAATCCAGCTACCCACCATGTCTTTCGCCGCCAGATCCCTCCGCCCCTTCGCTTCTCGCGTCCTGTCGCAGAAGCTCCCCCTCTCTTCCGTCTGCAGGGCCGCACCCGCCAGTTTCCCGCGGGGAAGTGTCCGGAGCTTCTCCCAGAGCCCACTTTGTGAGCAACCCCCTTGATCTCAGTCGCATGAGGGCATTCAGACCTCCTATATTCAATGCAAAGCTAATGGTTGACCCCCGACAGCTCAATTGAAGAAGTACACCGAGTCGCACGAGTGGATCGAGCTCGCCGCTGACGGCAAGACTGGTTCGTCTACCACAGCCCTTTCCCGGCCAAACAACACTCAATTAATTACTAACGCTTTCTTCTACCTCTGTAGCCAAGATCGGCATTACTGAATACGCTGCCAAGTCCCTTGGTGACGTTGTGTTCGTTGAGCTCCCCGAGGTTGATCTGGAGGTTAGCGCCGGTGAGCCCGTCGGTGCTGTGGAGTCCGTCAAGTCCGCTTCGGACGTCCTTTCTCCTGTCTCGGGAACTGTTACGCAGGGCAATGCTGTGCTGGACGACAATGCCAAGTTCATCAACCAGAGCCCCGAGGGTGACGCCTGGATTGCGGAGATCAAGGTGAACGATGTCGCGGAGTTGGACGGACTTTTGGACGAGGCTGCTTACAAGGCTACCATTGATGAGGAGTAAGCGTGATATGTGTGAGTGCGTGTTTGAGTCATGAAGTATTTGGATGGGTGGATGGATCAAGTCTGGGTTTGGATTATATGCGCGCCGCCGCTTCTGTGCCTGGCGTCGATTTTATTATGATTGTTAAGTCATTTGAACTGTTTTCCTTTGTCTTGGGTTTCATTGGGTGTGATTGCTGTGTGTGGATGGTTATGTTTTCACCACATAATGACTGTCTAGAGAGCTGGCTACGTCATGCCGCTATCGGCGGGCCCTTTTATTCAACAGAAGGCTGTCTGCGGTTATAAGAATATACAATATCACTATTATTGGCTTTCCATGACCTTAAGTGGTCATATAGAAGCAAACGGATTGTATTTTTAGGCTCAATTACTGTCTTCAATGAGGGATGGGGCCTGCGATTGAGGCACTGCAGCAGAAGTCTCACGTACTTGAAGCAGATAGTATAAGATCCATAAACGGGGTGTATAAATTGAATCCAGTACCAGCGTACCCCTAGTGCCTATACTATCAAGTAGTAGGAAATTGGGGGTCTCTGTCATTTCGGCACCCCGCCAACTATACAAGTTGCACAGCGATGCATAGTACCACTATGGGAATGCGCCGGGCGGTGAGCTCCCCTCTCCACCGCGGATGGGGCCGAAGGCCAACCGACGAGGCCTGGAGTGATAAGGCTATCCCGCAACATTCCCGACCTCAGGCCCTTGCTTGTCTCCATACTTCACCTCTATACACTTTTGCGCGTGTTTCGCACGTGTAACGCGACTTTCTTCGAGCTAGCACCGAGGCCATTCGGCGCGGGTGCCAGCTCTTGTCGTCATCTGAACATGGCATCCAATCTCCCTATCCCTATTCCTCCGCGCACCCCGACGCCTCCCGCGGATGATCCCCCTAGCACTTCGAACCAGTCACCCCGGCTCCAAGACAAAGACTCCTTATCACCATTGAGGGACACGTTTCCAAATTTGCGGGGCTCGTTAGATCCCAGTGATGCCAATCGCTTGAGTCCTACACGGGCGGGTTTCAACCTCAGCCCAGCAGACGCATTACAGCCGAGTGATCAGAGCGACAATGCTTCAGCAGGACCATTCAATTTCAAGACTACGACTATGGCGAAGAGTCCGGTCGTGAAGTCTGTGAGTCGTTGCTTACTTCCACCTTGGAGTTGATTATACTAATGGAGCCGCCAATGCGACGTAGAACATTGGCCAGCGACGTGGACACAAATATAAGCACAGTAGCATTTCGCATCAGATCTTCTTAGAACCGCCCCCACGAGCGCCTCTGGCTCTGCCCAACTCGCTGCCCATACCGACGTTCAAAGAATATCGCTCCAGTATGTCCAAGGACCAGACCACCCGGTTCTGGTGGAGCGTTTGCCATATGTCTGTTGCCGCATATACCTTGTGGAGTGCCCATGGGTCTCTGGCTATGACGGCTCTGTCGCACTTGATACTGTTTGATTCAATCGGCGCATTGCTCTGCGTTGCTGTCGACATCCTGGGCAACTTTGAAGTATGGAAGCGATCCAGTGTGCGACACCCGTTCGGTCTGGAGCGCGCAGAAGTACTTGCAGGGTTCGCCATGTGCGTACTCTTGCTATTCATGGGGATGGATCTCATTTCCCATAGTCTGCAACACTTCCTGGAGTCTTCCGGTCATGAACCTCACCATACTCATGTTCACGAACGTGTCTCCCTCGGTCGTGTGGATTTCACCGCTCTGCTGGCCATCTCATCAACATTGATATCTGCCATCGGTCTCAAGAACCATGGAAGGATAGGAAAGGCGATGCGGTTCGGGTACATTGAGTCACTGCCCTCGGTTCTAAGTAACCCGTCCCATTTCCTGACGCTATCATGCTCCACGCTGCTCCTCTTACTGCCCCTCGTCTCCATCAAGCTCTACAATTGGCTGGATGTTCTACTTTCTAGCACGATCTCCATCTCCATGTGTGTTATCGGAGTGCGCCTAGTGAAAACACTAGGATCCATGCTTCTCATGTCCTACTCCGGACCGGGGGTGTCCGAGGTGATCCGAGATATCGAGGCCGATCCCTGCGTCTACGGCGTCGACGATGCCCGGTTCTGGCAGGTTCATTACGGGCTCTGCATGGCTAACCTGAAGCTCCGAGTTTCCGGAACCGAGGAGAACCTTGTGCGACTGCGTGAACGGATAGCCAGCCTCATCAAGAACCGGTTGGGTGGAGGGTACGGATCCGGGGGGCAGAAATGGGAAGTTTCGCTGCAGTTTACGGCTGAGAAGGCTTGAACTGGCAGATGTCTTTGCTGTACATATACGATATTTGGCTTCTAATGAAGATATACCGAAATCATTATAAGTTTATGAGAAATGATATCATCTCGCTGTATGTGCCATAGACCCAGTAGTAAATATCTGTTGCTAGAAATAGACCATGTCTCTTTCTTGTCAGAACTCCCTACCTCGTGTCTCCCTAGGCAGCACCACAGTATTGAGACTAGTTGTCTCGTAGCACATTTATAGTTGTTCTCTGAGGAGCCATCCGGAACAGCAGGGCGTTATCTGATTCGACTATCGACCTGCTCACTGGCTATCTATCTCAGCTACAAGACGGCAGTGACCCAGAGATATCAAATATACACAGAGTCCCTCAATTACTCCGAGATATAATCAACCACCGAAACAGATATCTACTACCACTTCGTCTACTAGTAGTCCTCAGCTGGTAATAGCCACACAGCATAATCCCATTATCCACCCGAGTAAGCGTGATACCCAGACCCAGTCCTTCGAACCACTTTCCACAATTCCAGGTTAAATCTCCTGGACCCCCGACGAGAACAACCAACAACAAACCACACCGAAGACACAGTATAGTGTAATGTAATATGATAGAATTCACAACAAACGCAATGTACAAAAGCCTCAGTTTTCCGGCCAGCTCTAGCTCCCTTCCACAATCCTTTATCCTGCAACATCTCATTTCATTTATGCCGCCGCAGCCAAAACACCCGCCTCCTCAGGCTTGCTCAACCCCACCGACTCGCGCTCGTCTCTCCTCCGGCGCTTCTCCAGGATAGCTTCCCGGCGCTGTGCAAGAATTCTCAATTGACGGTTCTCGACGCCCTGCAGCCAGTAACCGAAGCTGCCTCCGACTCCGGCGAAGAGGGGGTACACCCAGAGGGATTCCTTGGCGAGGATGGGACGCATTTCGATGCCGAGTTGCCAAAGACGGACGGCGATGCCTGATCAGAGTAGATATTAGTATGTAGATTATGATATGGCAATTGATTGCATGTGAAAGGACCGGGTGAGATATAGCTAGCTAGGTAGCTAGCTAGCAGTGCGTGCTGGTATAGCAAGGGTGGGTGGTGTGGTGAACATACCGAAGCCGCCCCAGAAGAGGACTTTGTGAACCATGTTTGTGAAGGAAGGAAAAGGGATTCGCGGCGGAATGTGGAATAAAAAGAATGGGAATTGATCGGAAGCCGCAACAAGGTTCCAATGTTCACTTCACGACAACAATTGCGGACCAACACGGGCTTGAATCGACGGAGATGAGGTTCGACCTTCACACACCCGGCGAATCACGGGGCCGTGGTTCCCAATCTGCGTTTCCTGTTGTCCGGATTATCGTTCCGCCGCGGGGCCTGCTTCTGCCGGGCGGTGCCCTTCGCCCTGCGCGCCGCATTTGCGGGTTTATCCCCGGTGCTTCCTTTTTCAAAGCCGTCGTTATCCAGGGCTTGAAATTTTTATTGTTGCAAGCTTGTAACATCTCTCGTCATGGCTGGTCCAGAGGAGATGGTGGATGTGGCTGCAGGCGTGAAGCGGCCTACGACTGCTTCTTCTATGGATCTGGACAGTCTGCAGCGGAAGAAGTTCAAGACGGATGAGCTGCCTTTGTCCGCGGCGCAGCATTCGGCCATTGAGCATTTACTGCACGCGTTCAAGAAGAGGGGTGGGTTTGATTCTATAAGGAAGAAGATATGGTCTGAATTCCATGATGGGGTATTTATTATGTCTTTGATTGCTTTTTATGCTGTTCCATTTTCTGGGTGAGGGTGTGTTGTTTGCTAATGCGCCCCGGTTATATAGGAAGGGAAGATTGAGTTTACGAAACTGCTGATCGATCTTGCCGAATCTGAAATTGATCGCGAACCCGGTCTTCTTTCTCGCGAACGTGGAAAGGCTGCAACCTTGATCGAAGGTGCCGTTGATCGAAGCGATGTCTACAAAACTGTCGAACATACCCTTGATGCGCTAGCCGAGAAACACTTACCGGCTATCCTTGATTCCGTGCGCGATATCCGCCGCGATGAAGTGGGCGAGGTGATCGCCACGCAGGAGGAAACGGCAGGGAACAAGACCGATGAGGACTACGCCGCTCATGTGAAAGCGAAACGCGACGAGCGCGAAAAGGCCTGGCAGGAGGAGCTGCGCAAGCAAAAGGAGATAGAAGAAGAGGAAGCGCGCAAAAAGGCGGAAGAGGACCGCAAGCGACGTGAGTTGGAACGCCAGAAAGAAGAAGAAGAGAGGGCCAGGAGGAGGGAGCGCGAGGAACAGCGCCGCGAAGAGCAGCGGAAGCTTGACGAGCAGAGAGAAAAGGAACGACAGGAACGCTACGAACGCCGCCGCCGTGAAGAGCGCGACAGATATCGCGATTGGCGCGATCGAAGCCGAACCCGAGACCGCGATTCAGATCGTGATAGAGATAGGGATCGTTACCGTTACCGAGATCGCTCACCAGGCTATCGCTCTGACCGCGCCCATTCCCCACGTTACCGCGACTCGCGCAAAGAGAAATCGCCCACACCGAAGGAACCCACGCCTGCAGCTGCGCCAGCGGCACCCCCAGTGGACGAGAAGTCGTTGGAGGAGGCGGCGCTACAACTTCTACTAAAGGAGGGAGAAGAATTGGCAGCCAAGGCGCGACAGAAGCCCGAGTTTGACTTTGAGGAAGCGGAGGCTATCGAGAATGGTCTTAAGCCGCCCCCGAAAGGACCCAAGGCTGACTCGAGATTCTCCAACACTCCGACCAAGGCAGGTAGTCCGGCTGGCGAGGCCGACCCCAATCGACGACGCGGATCAACAGCAGACGATCGCCCCCGGACGAAGAGGCGCGACGAGAGCCGCAGTCGCTCACGACGGAGATTCTCCTCCCGATTTGATGATGACCGCCCAGAGCGCTCGCGCGATGTATCCAGCCAGCCTCGCAATCGCGACTCTGATGACCGACTGGTCCTTCGCGATTTCCGAGATAACAGATATGGTGACCGGAGCTATCGCCCCAGCCGCCGAAGCAGAAGCAGATCTACTACTCGTAATCATGACAGAGACCGAGATCGTGACCGTGACCGTGACCGCGACCATGACTACCGCCGCGACCGCAGCCGTGATCGAGACCGAGATCGCCGGGACCGGGACCGAGACCGGGATAGAGATAGGGATAGAGACCGCGACAGGCCTCGAGACCGTGACCGCGATCGAGACGACTACCGCCGCCGCCGCAGCTACTACTCCCGGTCCCGCTCACGACCTCGATACCGGTCCCGCACACGCTCCCGCTCCGTCCACCGTGACCGTGACCGAGACCGCGATCACAACCGCGACCGCGACAGAGACGTCCGCGATAGAGACAGAGATAGAGACAGAGACGCCCGCCCCCGCGACACAACCGAACGGGATCGAGATCGAGGCCGAGACCGCGACCGAGACCGAGACCAAGGCCGACCCCACCCCCAAAGACGAGAAATCCCCTCCCCCACCCACCCGCCGCGTATCCGTGTCCTCACGACGACGATCCCGCTCGCGCCGACGATCGCGCAGTCGACGCCGCTCGCCGAGTCTCCTCGATATCGATCGCTATGTGCCGCCTACTAGTCGTCGGAGCCGGTCTCCTCGTCGGAGGGTGCGATCGCCTGAACGAGCGGAGAAAGATGAGCGGGATAGACCGCGTTTTGTTGAGATTGATCGGTATATTCCTGGTGCTGCTGCTGCTGCTGCTGCTACTGCTACTGCTGGTAGTGGTGAACGTGAGCGTGAACGTGATAGTGAGACTAACGGTAGGGATAGGGATAGGGAGAGAGATAGAGATAGAGAGAGAGACAGGGAGGGGGATGACAGGAGGGCGAGACGGAGGAGTGTGAGTCGGAGGAGTGATGGGAGGTGATATACCTTGCGGCGTATGGGATATGGCTGGTTTGATGGGGTGGGTGGATGGTGGAAGAAAGGGAGGGATGATGGAAATGAAATAATCATTGTAATATAGGTAATGAATTTCATGGATAGACATTTATTGCTACTATGGACTAAATACTATTGGGTGGTGCAGATGTCTCTTCTACAGGCTATTAATTTCTGTAGTCAATCTGTTTCAACAATACTCGGCTTGAAGTACTGTGCTTGTGCTAGTGCTTTATATTACTATCCATGATACTACTAGTCATCAATTGCCAGTTCATTTATGACCTGTCTATTTAGCTAGAATATAGCTTGGTCTTTAAGTAAAGTATACTATGCTTCAGTGATGTATACTATATAGAGAAACACTACTATCTCGACTAGAGTAAGTAATTGCATACTAGGTAATATCAATAGTCTTACTTGTTCGACATAAAAATCATACCTCCAATCTATTCTACAAACATCCCACACTCACACAATCACAACCAGAAACATACTGTAATACGACAATGAGATAACATCTCTATTTCCAGTTAATAGGTCTACATATGCACATGCAAAGATGGTCCATAAGCCCTTCCATATCAGCAAATCCCAGTCCCTCTCTCTCTCTATCTAGGGTGCCAGCCTATTCACACCACCCTCAGAAAGAATCAAATCATGTCTTACTCCTCTCCACAGCCTCCTTAAACCCATCATTCTCATCATGTCGCTTATAAAAGTAGGCAGTGGACCCCGTCCCCGTGGGCCGTAGTTCAGGGGATAATCGATCGATAATGGTTTTCTCGAGAGCCTTGATAGACCGGTCGTTGGAGCCGAGCTTGTTCCAGACGGAGATGAGATGCGAGTTGAAGCGGACGGAGGTTGAGACACCGAGGACGTGGTCGTGTTCTATATTTCCCCCATTGTCTTGTTAGTGTATGGCCCAAACTTACCCGTTGTGTATCTACTAGACCATAGAACAACAGAACAGATGAAAGAAGGAAAAGAATGACTGACCCTTCTCCAAAACAGCCTGAAACTCATTCGCCATACACAGAATAGCAATTTCATGAAAGAACGCTTGGGCTTTACTCTTCGGAACACGGAAGCGCCAGCACCCCCCATTCCGATTCTCGGGGTCTTCCCAGACGGGTCTCACGCCTTTGCGGAAGATATGGACGGTGTCGCGCAGGCGGATCTTGTCCCAGGGGTAGTTGTTGTAAACGCGGTAGAAGGTGGCGATGTCGGCGACATCCTCGTGCAGGACGTATAGACGGGAGTCGTAGTCTGCTGTTGCGGTTGCTGTTGATGCTGCTGGGGCGTCGGTGTGACGGTCGTACCAGACTGTCCAGTGGTATTGGAAGGGGAGGGGTCGTAGCTTGCCGAAGATGTTCTGATGCAGGGATTTGCGGGTTGTTGGGGAGGTGGAGGTGGAGTCGTGTTGGTGGTGCTCCTCTATGGGGCTTTTGTCGTTGATGTGGACGCTTGGGATGGTGCTCATTTTGGTGACGGAGAACTGTTGTAGTACTAGGGTTGGGATTGAGATGTTTGGAGAGTGTGTCTTAGTATCTGTCCTGCGTGAGGATGTGGGTGGACATCTGGTTCAATTCGGTGTGCTGATGGGATATATAGTTCCCAGCGAAGAGAAACCTATTGTTTATGAGCATGTATGCAAGGGAATAATACTCGGGGCTCATCAATGGCTATAAAGGAGGAAGAAGAAGAAGAAGGAAAAGAAAGAGGGGAAGTAAGACAAGGGGTTTGTTCGGACTGTCAAAAGGACAACAAGACAATGGGAGCACAAAGAATGCTCACTTACCGAAAATGAATGGCGAGTGAAGCTATACCGGGAATACCCAGACAAGTCGACACCACAACTTGTGTCAGAAAGCAGAGATGAACTCAGGGGACAATACAATGGTAATCTGTCTCAGGAGAAGGCGGGGAGTGAGAGGGGATATCGGCGACTTTATCAATCACGCATTGACTCCACCAGAGCATCAG